>NC_044503.1:41153013-41158013 GCF_902362185.1 Chanos chanos
CTCTCTCTATTTCTCCTTCCCTCTCTCTCTCTCTCTCTCTCTCTCTCTCTCTCTTTCTCTCTGTCTGTCTATCTCTCTGCCTTCCTATCAGTCCTAAGATAAAGGGATTCTACAAGACCTGATTGGACAGAATTCCTCAGAGACCAGCTCCTGTGTGCATGTGTGTGTGTGTGTGTGTGTGTGTGTGTGTGTGTGTGTGTGTGTGTCTGTCTGTCTGTCTGTGTGTGTGTGTGTGCGTGTGTGTGTGTGTGCGTGTGCGCGTGTGCATGTGCCTGGGGGTGTGTGTGTGTGTGTGTGTGTGTTACGTGTGTGGTATACCAGGCAGATGTTCTCCACACACACTGAGGTGAATCCAGGAGAAAACTCATTCATTAACAGGAACATTTACTCTGAGTCTCTGTAAAGACACGTAATTCAGTAAACAATTATATTTATAGGGTCTAATGCTGTCTCAACCTCTGTGCTGTCACTTACTGTAATATACTGTGTTTTTAGTGCATGTTCATAACCCATATCCTGCTTACACACACACACACACACACACTCAAATGCTGTCCCTCACACACAGAGAAGAGCACAGAAATGCCTCATTTGTACAGTCGTGTAAATATTCTTAGTATTTTGTAATGACATATTTTGTAATGACATACAGTATTTAGTGGTTATACCCTGTGTGTTCTGCCAGCTCCATGTTTCTGTATTTACGTTTTTGGACTGAGCAAATAAACATTAATTTTCTATCCAAACATCTGGACTGCTCTAGATATTAGAGAGAGAGAGAGAGAGAGAGAGAGAGAGAGAGAGTGTTTGTGTGTGTGTGTGTGAGACACAAGATGAAAATGAAAATGAAAAGATGATGAAAAGATGATGAAAATTACATATGGATAAAAGTAATAAAACCGTTCAGTTTATATCACCCTAACAGAGTCATTGTTACAGACTGGTGACAGAGTCAGTGAGACAGGGATGCAGTGAGTGAATGTGTGAGACAGGGTTACAGTGAATGAATGTGTGAGACAGGGATGTAGTGAGAGAGTCAGTGAGACAGGGATACAGTGAGTGAATGTGTGAGACAGGGATGCAGTGAGTGAATGTGTGAGACAGAGATGCAGTGAGTGAGTGTGTGAGACAGGGATGCAGTGAGTGAGTGAATGTGTGAGACAGGGATGCAGTGAGTGAGTGTGTGAGACAGGGATGCAGTGTGTGAATGTGTGAGACAGGGATGTAGTGAGTGAGTGTGTGAGACAGGGTTACAGTGAGTGAATGTGTGAGACAGGGATGTAGCGAGAGAGTGTGTGAGACAGGGATGCAGTGAGTGAATGTGTGAGACAGGGATGCAGTGAGTGAATGTGTGAGACAGGGATGTAGTGAGTGAGTGTGTGAGACAGGGATGCAGTGAGTGAATGTGTGAGACAGGGATGTAGTGAGTGAGTGTGTGAGACAGGGATGCAGTGAGTGAATGTGTGAGACAGGGATGCAGTGAGTGTGTGTGTGAGACAGGGATATAGTGAGTGTGTGTGTGAGACAGGGTTACAGTGAGTGAATGTGTGAGACAGGGATGCAGTGAGTGAATGTGTGAGACAGGGATGTAGTGAGTGAGTGTGTGTGTGAGACAGGGATGCAGTGAGTGAATGTGTGAGACAGGGTTACAGTGAGTGAATGTGTGAGACAGGGTTACAGTGAGTGAATGTGTAGACAGGGTTGTAGTGAGTGAATGTGTGAGACAGGGTTACAGTGAGACAGGGATGCAGGCTGCAAGGTTACAGCCACACCTGTGTCAGTTAGAGAGGTTCTGTTGGAACTGTGTCAGTTAGAGAGGTTCTGTTGGAACTGTCAGTTAGAGGTTCTGTGGAACCTGGGCTCTAACAGTCAACCAAAAACGTAAGTATTCATTTTTCAGAGAAGGCCCAGATCTCAGGAACCCATTACAACTTTACAGCTGGAAACAACATCACTGCACAGTCCTGACTTTACACATGTTTAAGCTTAACAATCTCTAATTTCATCTGGCTGTGAATGAACTCAGAGAGAAAGCAAAAGGACTTTCTATGTTATCCAAAAATCAATAAATGCAGAAATTTCCATCCGAGCCTGACTCAGAATACTTACATGAGCCTGTTGCTGTATGTGGCAGTGAGGTGTGGATCAGACATCAGGCTGAAATTCTTAGTGCTGAGTTTTATAAAAGCATATTACAGGTACAGAGAGGCATCAAATTCCATATGCAGAACTGAGTTAAACCCCTATCCCCTACTATTAAATATCCAAAAACAAGTCCCACATATCTGAAACCATATCAAAACAACATCCCTCTCAGGTTAGTGCTGTAAGCTGGCAGGTCAGTGCTTTAAGCTGGCAGGTCAGTATCGTAAGCTGGCAGGTCGGTGCTATAAGCTGGCAGGTCAGTGCTGTAAGATGGCAGGTCAGTGCTTTAAGCTGGCAGGTCAGTGCTTTAATAATAATAATAATAATAATAATAATAATAATAATAATAATAATAATAATATTTATTTAGAGCCCAATATCACTATTTATAGTCTCAAAGGACTTTACATGTCTATAACAAAGTCAAATCAAAATTATATCATGCATAAATTCGAGAAAATAGATAAGTCTTTAGTCTTGTTTTAAAGGTATTGAGAGAGTTTGCTTCTCTAACTTCTTTCGGTAAGCCATTCCAAAGGAGGGGAGAGCGGTAGGAAAAGGCTCGGTTGCAAGCGGACTTCTTTTTAACTCTTGGAATGACTAATAGTCTAGAATCTTGAGAGCGCAGGGTGTGAGGTGGGTTATAGGGTGTAATTAAGCCAGACAGGTAGGAAGGCACAAGCCCATGTAAAATTTTATATGTTAATAAGAGGACCTTAAAATCTGCCCTTGCATGAATTGGGAGCCAATGAAGGGAAGCCAGGACAGGGCTAATGTGATCAAACTTCTTCGTTCGGGTCAGAATTCTAGCAGCACCATTCTGGACCAGCTGAAGACTATTGGTACTAGAGGCAGGCAGGCCAGAGTAAAGAACATTGCAGTAATCGAGGCGAGACGTGACGAATGCGTGAACAATGGTTTCTGCATCAGCCATACTTAGAAAGGGCCTAATTTTAGCAATGTTACAGAGGTGATAAAAGGCAGTTTTGGTTGTGTTCTTGATATGAGTGACTAGCGAGAGACTAGAGTCAAAAATCACACCAAGGTTCTTAGCTGAAGAGTTTTGAGAGATGATGCAGTTGTCAAAATTTAGGGTAAGATCACTAAAAAGATGCTTATGCGTAGGGGGACCAATGACCAGCATTTCAGTCTTGCCTGCGTTAAGCATCAGGAAATTTGAAGACATCCAACCCTTAATAGCACAAAGACATGCCTCAAGGTTAGCCAATTCAGAGCGGTCATTATGCTGGATAGGTAAGAAAATCTGAGCATCATCAGCATAACAATGGAAGTTAATGTTGTAACTATATAATGTCACCCAAAGGGAGCATGTAAATAGAGAATAGAAGAGGGCCAAGGACTGATCCCCGAGGAACACCATAGTTAAGCTTCTGGTACTCAAAGGTCACATTATTATAGTGGACACACTGCTTTCTCCCTGAGAGATAAGATTTAAACCAAGAGAGCGCCAGGCCACGAATGCCAATTTGGTTTTCCAAGCGCTTTAACAATATAGTGTGATTGACCGTGTCAACTGCTGCACTCAGATCAAGCAGAATAAGAACAGAGGTAGCACCAGCATCCATGGCTAATAAAAGATCATTAGTTACTCTAGTAAGGGCGGTTTCAGTAGAGTGACAACACCTGAAGCCTGACTGAAACATTTCAAACAGACTGTTAGAGGACATATGGGCTATCAGCTGAGCAGCTACAATTTTTTCAAATATTTTAGAAAGAAACGGGAGATTAGAGATCGGCCTATAATTATTTAAGACTTCAGGGTCAAGATTTGGTTTTTTTAAGTAAAGGCCTGATCACGGCTGTTTTAAAAGAGGAGGGTACAATGCCAGATTTAAGTGACATATTTAGAGTGTTTAGGATTGTTGGGCCGCGAACCGAGAAAAGCTCCATATAAAGTTTAGCAGGTAGGGGATCAAGGAGACAAGAGGCTGGTTTAGCAGAGTGCACCAATTTGGACAGCGCGTCTAGAGAGATAGGGTTAAATTGCTTAAATAAGCTGTAAGCTGGCAGGTCGGTATTGTGAGCTGGCAGGTCAGTGCTGTAAGCCAGCAGGTCAGTGCTATAAGCTGGCAGGTCGGTATCGTAAGCTGGCAGGTCGGTGCTATAAGCTGGCAGGTCAGTGCTTTAAGCTGGCAGGTTAGTGCTGTAAGCTGGCAGGTCAGTGCTGTAAGCTGGCAGGTCGGTATCGTAAGCTGGCAGGTCAGTGCTGTAAGCTGGCAGGTCAGTATCGTAAGCTGGCAGGTCGGTATCGTAAGCTGGCAGGTCAGTATTGTAAGCTGAGAGGTCAGTGCTTTAAGCTGCAGGTCGGTATCGTAAGCTGGCAGGTTGGTGCTATAAACTGGCAGGTCGGTGCTTTAAGCTGGCAGGTCGGTATCGTAAACTGGCAGGTCGATGCTATAAGCTGGCAGGTCAGTATCGTATGCTGGCAGGTCGGTTCTATAAGCTGGCAGGTCGGTATCGTAAGCTGGCAGGTCGGTATCGTAAGCTGGCAGGTCAGTGCTGTAAGCTGGCAGGTCGGTATCGTAAGCTGGCAGGTCGGTGCTATAAGCTGGCAGGTCGGTATCGTAAGCTGGCAGGTCGGTATCGTGAGCTGGCAGGTCGGTGTGGAAAAAGCTGAGGGACAGCCAGTGAGTGAGTTCCATGCCATTCATCACCCTGTTTTTCTGTCCCTTTTTCCTTTATTATCACCCTGTTTTTCCCTCCTACTCTGTTACTTTCTATCCCCTGTTAGTTCCTAGTTAACAGTCAGCAAGAGACAGAGAGAGAGAGAGAAGGGGGGGGGGGATAGAGAGAGAGAGACAGAGAGAGAGAGAGAGAGAGAGAAGGGGGGGGGG
>NC_044503.1:41163013-41175513 GCF_902362185.1 Chanos chanos
CACACAAAGAAAAAAGAATAAATTTTTTTGTATGAAACATGGAGAATCCTTTTGCTAGTTCTGTCTGTTCCAGTCACAACACTGGATCTCTCTGCTGATGCTTTCTCCTGTCCTGTGTGTTTCTCCTGTCCTGTGTGTATTTACTTTTATAACGGTTATTTCCTGACACGCGATGGTGGGTTTAACATATTTCTGAGTTACTTTATGATGGAAGGTAAACTATAGCTTTAGAATATGGTAGAACAGACCTGCTTTGTTCTTATAGCAGAAGTTGTTGTGTTGATTATTATTCACACCCACACCAACACTCTCTCACACCAACACTCTGTCATACCAACACTCTGTCACACCAACACTCTGCCACACCCACACTCTCTCACACCAACACTCTGCCACACCAACACTCTCTCACACCCACACTCTGCCACACCAACACTCTTTCAAACCCACACTCTGCCACACCAACACTCTTTCACACCAACACTCTCTCACACCCACACTCTCTCACACCAACACTCTGTCACACCAACACTCTCTCACACCCACACTCTCTCACACCAACACTCTGTCACACCAACACTCTTTCACACCCACACTCTGCCACACCAACACTCTTTCACACCCACACTCTGCCACACCAACACTCTGCCACACCAACACTCTGCCACACCAACACTCTCTCACACCCACACTCTCTCACACCAACACTCTTTCACACCAACACTCTTTCACACCAACACTCTCTCACACCCACACTCTGCCACACCAACACTCTTTCACACCAACACTCTCTCACACCCACACTCTGCCACACCAACACTCTCTCGCACCCACACTCTCTCACGCCAACACTCTGTCACACCAACACTCTGTCACACCAACACTCTGCCACACCAACACTCTTTCACACCAACACTCTTTCACACCCACACTCTGCCACACCAACACTCTCTCACACCCACACTCTCTCACACCAACACTCTTTCACACCAACACTCTCTCACACCCACACTGTGTCACACCAACACTCTGCCACACCAACACTCTCTCACACCAACACTCTGCCACACCAACACTCTGCCACACCAACACTCTTTCACACCAACACTCTCTCACACCAACACTCTGTCATACCAACACTCTTTCACACCAACACTCTCTCGCACCAGCACTCTTTCACTCCCACACTCCTTCACTCCCACACTCTGTCACACCAACACTCTCTCACACCCACACTCTCTCACACCAACACTCTTTCACACCAACACTCTTTCACACCCACACTCTGCCAAACCAACACACTTTTACACCCACATTCTGCCACACCAACACTCTGTCACACCAACACTCTGCCACACCAACACTCTCTCACACCCACACTCTGTCACAACAACACTCTCTCACACCAACACTCTGCCACACCAACACTCTTTCACACCCACACTCTGCCACACCAACACTCTTTCACACCCACACTCTGCCACACCAACACTCTGCCACACCAACACTCTTTCACACCAACACTCTCTCACACCCACACTCTGCCACACCAACACTCTCTCACACCCACACTCTCTCACACCAACACTCTTTCACACCCACACTCTTTCACACCAACACTCTCTCACACCCACACTCTGCCACACCACGCTCTTTCACACCAACACTCTCTCACACCCACATTCTGCCACACCAACACTCTCTCACACCCACACTCTCTCACGCCAACACTCTGTCACACCAACACTCTTTCACACCAACACTCTGCCACACCAACACTCTTTCACACCAACACTCTCTCACACCCACACTCTGCCACACCAACACTCTCTCACACCCACACTCTCTCACACCAACACTCTCTCACACCAACACTCTCTCACACCCACACTCTGCCACACCAACACTCTCTCACACCCACACTCTTTCACACCCACACTCTGCCACACCAACACTCTCTCACACCAACACTCTCTCACACCCACACTCTGCCACACCAACACTCTTTCACACCAACACTCTCTCACACCAACACTCTGTCATACCAACACTCTTTCACACCAACACTCTGTCACACCAACACTCTTTCACTCCCACACTCCTTCACTCCCACACTCTGTCACACCAACACTCTCTCACACCCACACTCTCTCACACCAACACTCTGCCACACCAACACTCTGCCACACCAACACTCTGCCACACCAACACTCTCTCACACCAACACTCTCTCACACCAATACTCTTTCACACCCCAGGCTGGCTGATAGCTTCTTCTCTCCCACTTTTCCAACACTCTCTCACACCCACACTCTGCCACACCACGCTCTGCCACACCAACACTCTCTCACACCCACATTCTGCCACACCAACACTCTCTCACACCCACACTCTCTCACACCAACACTCTGCCACACCAACACTCTGCCACACCAACACTCTTTCACACCAACACTCTCTCACACCCACACTCTGCCACACCAACACTCTCTCACACCCACACTCTCTCACACCAACACTCTTTCACACCCACACTCTCTCACACCAACACTCTGCCACACCAACACTCTGTCACACCCACACTCTCTCACACCCACACTCTGCCACACCAACACTCTCTCACACCAACACTCTCTCACACCCACACTCTTTCACACCAACACTCTCTCACACCAACACTCTGTCATACCAACACTCTTTCACACCAACACTCTGTCACACCAACACTCTTTCACTCCCACACTATATCACTCCCACACTCTGTCACACCAACACTCTGTCACACCCACACTCTCTCACACCAACACTCTGCCACACCAACACTCTGCCACACCAACACTCTGCCACACCAACACTCTCTCACACCAACACTCTCTCACACCAATACTCTTTCACACCCCAGGCTGGCTGATAGCTTCTTCTCTCCCACTTTTGTAGCCCATTGGCTCTGATTCCACCTGTTCAGTTTATGTGTGTATCAGTGTGACACTATACACTCCTGTCTGACAGTGAAACAGTGTGTATAGTGTTACACTGATACACACTGTTTCACTGTCAGACAGGAGTGTATAGTGTTACACTGATACACACCGTTTCACTGTCAGACAGGAGTGTATCAGTGTGACACTATACACTCCTGTCTGACAGTGAAACAGTGTGTATCAGTGTAACACTATACACTCCTGTTTGACAGTGAAACGGTGTGTATCAGTGTAACACTATACACTCCTGTTTGACAGTGAAACAGTGTGTATCAGTGTGACACTATAGACTCCTGTTTGACAGTGAAACAGTGTGTATCAGTGTGACACTATACACTCCTGTCTGACAGTGAAACAGTGTGTATCAGTGTAACACTATACACTCCTGTTTGACAGTGAAACAGTGTGTATCAGTGTGACACTATAGACTCCTGTCTGACAGTGAAACAGTGTGTATCAGTGTAACACTATACACTCCTGTCTGACAGTGAAACAGTGTGTATCAGTGCAACACTATACACTCCTGTCTGACAGTGAAACAGTGTGTATCAGTGTGACACTATAGACTCCTGTCTGACAGTGAAACAGTGTGTATCAGTGTAACACTATACACTCCTGTCTGACAGTGAAACAGTGTGTATCAGTGTAACACTATACACTCCTGTTTGACAGTGAAACAGTGTGTATCAGTGTGACACTATAGACTCCTGTCTGACAGTGAAACAGTGTGTATCAGTGTAACACTATACACTCCTGTCTGACAGTGAAACAGTGTGTATCAGTGTGACACTATACACTCCTGTCTGACAGTGAAACAGTGTGTATCAGTGTGACACCATACACTCCTGTCTGACAGTGAAACAGTGTGTATCAGTGCGACACTATACACTCCTGTCTGACAGTGAAACAGTGTGTATCAGTGTAACACTATACACTCCTGTTTGACAGTGAAACAGTGTGTATCAGTGTAACACTATACACTCCTGTCTGACAGTGAAACAGTGTGTATCAGTGTAACACTATACACTCCTGTCTGACAGTGAAACAGTGTGTATCAGTGCAACACTATGCTCAGGTTTGACAAAGTCAGAAAGAGGACAGGCAAGTTTTTTTTTTCCATTTGCACTCAAGAGCAACAGCAGACACACACACACACACACACAGAGGAGGAAGAGGAGAGAGAGAGAGAAGGAGAGATATTTTTGCGTACGTGCGTGTCTGCATGTGTGAGTGTGCGTGTATGTGTGTGTGTGTGTGTGTGTTTGGCTAAAAATCTCTGTTTACAGATTATCTTGTCATAATATCCTGGTTCAGTCTGATTGCTAAAGCTGTTCAGGGAAGTCCTGGCAGTGGATAGGACAATCTCACTTTGGACTGTAAAATTCTCCAATCAGCTCTCTGTTCTGCAGACCTCAAAGGCAATGGGGTTGGCTGTCAGTCATGGGGGCGGAGACTGGGGCTGGTCTGGAGACTAGATGATGCCAAAACACTGTTCTGCAACTCACCACCTGCGACTATTGGACTTTTTTTTTTTTTTTTGGCTTCTAAAGCGTTTTCCTCGTTCTGCGTTGAGACTGTTTACATATCTAACATTTCATTTTGATCTGTTATAAGACTTATGAACTTGAGTGATTCAGCTGGGGGTTTTGCACATGACCATAGAGACAGATAATAAACGCGAGTGTATGTTATGTCTGTATTTTTTTTTTATAGAAACTAGAAAAAAAAAAAGAACGCAGTTCCTCCGTTTTGTTTCCAAATCCGTTTCCAAGAACATTTGTCACTAATTTTGTGTCTGCAACTTTCAGCAGATAAAATAAATAACTTTAAAATATTTTTCTTTTTTTTTTCTCTCTCTCTCCGAGTCACTGTGTTTTGAAGAAAAGAATTTGCTTTTCCCATGTTCATACAACAACATCTCCCTCAGTGAGATTATTCACTGTTTCCCATCTGTGTAAAGTTCAACAGCAAGTTCACCTCTGCTTCCAATAACCACATCACACGTGGCCTTCAACAACAAACATCATTTTGGTTTTTTTTACCTGTTCTACTGTTGCTGAATGGACCATTAGCACACAGTGATATTACGCATGTATATTAGGACATGTATGAGGTGGTTCCAGTTAGTGGGGGTGTGCTTTGTGTTTTAATCCAAGCGGAGTTTTGGGAAAGAGGTATGACTCAGGTAACAGAATGTAAGATCGCTGTTTGTTGATGAAGAAATTCTAGGTTTTTCCATGTTTATTCATCGGTGTGTTCTGAATGATTGCAAAACTATCTCTGTGTTTCCTGCCAAAATCCTGTCTAACCACCAAGTGTTCTTTATCCACTCAACTTTCCACAGCCCGGCCTTCTCTCTCTCTCTCTCTCTCTGTCTCTCTCTCCCTCTCTCTGTCTCTCTCTCCCTCTCTCTGTCTCTCTCTCTCTCTGTCTCTCTCTGTCTCTCTCCCTCTCTGTCTCTCTCTCTCTGCTTCTTTCTCTCTCTCTCACTCTGTTTCTTTCTCTCTGTTTCTTTCTCTCTCTCTCACTCTGTTTCTTTCTCTCTCTCTCTCTCTCTCCGTTTCTTTCTCTCTCTCTCTCTCTTTCTCCCTCTCTCTCTCTCTGTTTCTTTCTCTCTCTCTCTCTCTCTGTTTCTTTCTCTCTCTCTCACTCTCTCTCACTCGCTCTCTCTGTGTTTTGTCTGATGTACTTTCCCAATTTTTTACCAATTTCTTATCAGTCTCACACACAAACACAAACACAAACACACACACACACACACACACACACACATACACACACACGTGCACACACACGTGCACACACACACACACAGAGGATAAAAATGAGGTGAGGAGAGATACTGGGTTGTCAGTGAAGGACTGAGAGGACAGACGAGGGTGGAGGACTCACTCTGGTGAATGAGAAGCTCTCTGCATTACAGCACACAGAGGAAACACACAGGGCTGCAGGGTCTTCTGGGAAACTGAGTTTTTTTACACATTTTCACACAGTTGCTCCCAGTCTTTTTTTTTTAGTCTGAGATCCAAAATGGAGGACGCAGAGAATCATACCTACAAACCTGCACTGTACACTACACAAGGCAAACAGGGTAAACTAATCTCTCTCTCTCTCTCTGAGTGTGTGTGCACGTGTGTGTGTGTGTGTGTGTGTGTGTGTGTGTGTGTCTGTGTGTTTGTGTGTTTATATTAAAGCTTTTCATATTAATCTGATTCTGACTATCTAGGCTGAGGGATTTTCTTTATTTGACAATGGGAATTTGTTAATTTAGCTGCACCTTCCTCACAGATGTCCACATACCAGTCTATAGCCTGTCTTATGTACCAGTCTACGGCCTGTCTTATGTATCAGACTACAGCCTGTCTTATGTATCAGACTATAACCTGTCTACTGTACCAGTCTATGGCCTGTGTTATGTTCTAGTCTATATCCTGTCTTATGTACCAGTCTATAGCCTGTCTTATGTTCTAGTCTATAGCCTGTCTTATGTTCTAGTCTATAACCTGTCTTATGTATCAGACTACAGCCTGTCTTATGTATCAGACTATAACCTGTCTTATGTATCAGACTACAGCCTGTCTTATGTACCAGTCTATAACCTGTCTTATGTATCAGTCTAGAGTGTTTTCACAGTCTGGGATTACACGGACCTTACTGTTCTAACTGGGGATGGGCTAATATGAACCCTAGTGGACTGGCAGGTGTCACTCATGGACCTGTATTGTGATTTGTCCAATCAGTGACCCTGGTGGTGAAGAGAGGGGCGGAGTATGTGAGGAGCAGAACCACCATCTTCCTGCTCGTGGCTCTGTTGGCTTCTGTCTGTGCCAATATCGTACTGGGAGTTCTCTGTAAGCAAACACACACACACACACACACACACATAAACAAGACCATACACAAACAAACACACTAGGGGTTGCACGAGTACATAATTTTAAAACTTGAGTACTCGGAGTGGGGGGGGGGGAGGAGCTATGGAACTATGATGCGGTTGGTCTCAGCGCTTGGTCTTACCTTACGCAATGCTGAAGTATGGATGACACCGACGCTATTTAAACGTTATTGTCACCAACATTCTACAGTAGCCCAAGACCGAAAGCTCAGTCAACAAAGCGTGTTGTGCACAGTATGGTGGGTTGAACCCGGTTAAAATTTGAAAACGCATCATTATTTCTCCGTTAAATCTTCTTGTTATGTTTAGCGGCTGTTTTTTTGGGTTTTTTGCCTGGTAATCATTGGTAAGCCTAACCCACTTAAAATGAAATTAGTCATGTTTGCTTGCATCTGTCTTTTAACAAGACTAATTTGTTTAGCCGCGTTAGCGTAGTAGCCTAGTCTATTATATGACAGACTTGATGTTAGAGCCGTCCTTGAGAAATCCGTCCACAACTCACAAATTGCTGCACGTTTATTTCATCACAACGACAGTTGGGAAGGAAAATTTGCACCGTGAAGTACAACAGTAAAGCAAACAAACAATCGATTCACCCTTTTACGCTGCCACCATCGATCCTCTTGTTTACCAAGGGCTCTAACTGGAAACTGAGTGCGCGCGATTAGCGAGTACTCGACGATGATGTAGAAACTCGAGAACTGATCTAACGGCTCGGGTGCTCGAATGCTCTAGTACTCTGTGCAAGCCCCAACACAGACATGCACAAACACGCACACGCATGCACAAACATACATGCACATGCACACACATACGCAAACACACACAAACATAAACACACATACACAAATCTAAACGAATGATTCACATACACATAGACACTGACTTACTCTCTGCAATCCTGTGTGTGTGTCTCACTCTCTTTTTGCTTTCCTATAATTCTCACATTGATTTTTACATTCTCTCTCTCTCTCTCTCTCTCTCTCTCCCCCTATCTCTGTGTGTTTCCAGTGGCCAACAGGTCTGTCTTGTCTGTGGGGATGCAGTCTGAGGAGGTTCCTTCTCTTCAGAAGGAGCTGACCAGAGTACGTCGAGATGAAAAAGTCAGTCTAGACCAGGCCCCGGCGGGAAACACCTCCTCACCAACAAGTAAACCTGCTCTTTCATTAACCCTCTCTCTGTACCTGTCTCTCCTTCAGTTCAACTCTTTCATTAACCCTCTCTCTCTGTACCTGTCTCTCCTTCAGTTCAACTCTTTCATTAACCCTCTCTCTGTACCTGTCTCTCCTTCAGTTCAACACTTTCATTAACCCTCTGTCTGTACCTGTCTCTCCTTCAGTTCAACACTTTCATTAACCCTCTCTCTCTGTACCTGTCTCTCCTTCAGTTCAACTCTTTCATTAACCCTCTCTCTCTGTACCTGTCTCTCCTTCAGTTCAACTCTTTCATTAACCCTCTCTCTGTACCTGTCTCTCCTTCAGTTCAACTCTTTCATTAACCCTCTCTCTCTGTACCTGTCTCTCCTTCAGTTCAACTCTTTCATTAACCCTCTCTCTGTACCTGTCTCTCCTTCAGTTCAACACTTTCATTAACCCTCTGTCTGTACCTGTCTCTCCTTCAGTTCAACTCTTTCATTAACCTTCTCTCTCTGTACCTGTCTCTCCTTCAGTTCAACTCTTTCATTAACCCTCTCTCTCTGTACCTGTCTCTCCTTCAGTTCAACACTTTCATTAACCTTCTCACTGTACCTGTCTCTCCTTCAGTTCAACACTTTCATTAACCTTCTCTCTCTGTACCTGTCTCTCCTTCAGTTCAACTCTTTCATTAACCCTCTCTCTCTGTACCTGTCTCTCCTTCAGTTCAACTCTTTCATTAACCCTCTCTCTCTGTACCTGTCTCTCCTTCAGTTCAACTCTTTCATTAACCCTCTGTCTGTACCTGTCTCTCCTTCAGTTCAACACTTTCATTAACCCTCTCTCTGTACATGTCTCTCCTTCAGTTCAACTCTTTCATTAACCCTCTCTCTCTGTACCTGTCTCTCCTTCAGTTCAACTCTTTCATTAACCCTCTCTCTCTGTACCTGTCTCTCCTTCAGTTCAACTCTTTCATTAACCCTCTCTCTGTACCTGTCTCTCCTTCAGTTCAACACTTTCATTAACCCTCTCTCTGTACCTGTCTCTCCTTCAGTTCAACTCTTTCATTAACCCTCTCTCTCTGTACCTGTCTCTCCTTCAGTTCAACACTTTCATTAACCCTCTCTCTCTGTACCTGTCTCTCCTTCAGTTCAACACTTTCATTAACCCTCTGTCTGTACCTGTCTCTCCTTCAGTTCAACACTTTCATTAACCCTCTCTCTGTACCTGTCTCTCCTTCAGTTCAACTCTTTCATTAACCCTCTCTCTGTACCTGTCTCTCCTTCAGTTCAACTCTTTCATTAACCCTCTCTCTGTACCTGTCTCTCCTTCAGTTCAACTCTTTCATTAACCCTCTCTCTGTACCTGTCTCTCCTTCAGTTCAACACTTTCATTAACCTTCTCTCTCTGTACCCATCTCTCCTTCAGTTCAACTCTTTCATTAACCCTCTCTCTGTACCTGTCTCTCCTTCAGTTCAACACTTTCATTAACCTTCTCTCTCTGTACCTGTCTCTCCTTCAGTTCAACTCTTTCATTAACCCTCTCTCTGTACCTGTCTCTCCTTCAGTTCAACACTTTCATTAACCTTCTCTCTCTGTACCCATCTCTCCTTCAGTTCAAGACTTTCATTAACCTTCTCTCTGTACCTGTCTCTCCTTCAGTTCAACACTTTCATTAACCCTCTCTCTGTACCTGTCTCTCCTTCAGTTCAACACTTTCATTAACCCTCTCTCTGTACCTGTCTCTCCTTCAGTTCAACTCTTTCATTAACCCTCTCTCTGTACCTGTCTCTCCTTCAGTTCAAGAGTTCATAAAGTCATAGCTACAGTCAGTTCATCATCATCATCATCATGTCCCTCTCTCTCTCTCTCTCTCTGTGTCTCTCTCTCTCTCTCTGTGTCTCTCTCAGACTTGACATGTACGCCGTGTCCTGAGGGCTGGTTGTACATTGATAAAAAATGTTATGAGTTTAGTGAAGATAAACTGGACTGGTACAATAGCACAGACAGCTGTGCTTCAAAGGGGGGTCATCTCGCCATACTTCGCACACAAAAACAACACGTAAGTGTGTGTGCGTGCATGTGTGCGTGTGTATGTGTGTGTGTGTGTGTGTGTGTAAAACCATCTGACATCTTTATTCTAATTTTAGGATAGCCTGCAGAAAGAGGCCAATGCGATTGGTGGGTTTGATTATCATTACTGGATTGGCCTATCAGAGGCAGAGACAGTGGGAGAGTGGAACTGGGTGGACAACACACATGTCAATAAAACGTACGTTAACACACACACACACACACACACATACATATATGCACACATGCATACACACGTGCACACACTCACACACACACACACACACACACATACACACACACACACACACACACACATCCGACTTTACTGCGTGAAACCCATAATAAATCGTATTTTCTCTTTTGTCTCATTGCTGCCCCCTGCAGGTTTTGGAGCAAATGGGACAAAACGTACAAACATGCCCACAACGCCACGGAGAAAATGTGCGTCGTATTCAACACAAATGGCGAGAGTTGGCACAGCGTTCCGTGTAACTACATTTACAAAAGAATCTGTGAGAAGGACGTCGTTTGGATGTACCGTGAATGAGACAGCAGAAGACACCTCTTCCGCTCTTTGAGTTTCTCAGTTCATCTTGTCGTGGATAAAGATCAAGTCAATAAAATTTGATGTGAAAAACACAAACCCGTGGTTTTTCGTTTCTTTTTCTTTCTCCTCGGTTAGGAGATAGAGAGAGGGGAGAGGGCAGGATAAAACAAATAAACGTCAAATTCATATTTCACGCGGGCAGCACAGTGATACAGGGAAGTCGTATGCTCTTCTTTTCTGTAAAGAAAGTCAGTAGACGTACGGTTTGATGACGAGGCTGTGGCAGGTTAGTGTCAGTTAGGGTTGCTACCCGCCCCTTATAATACGGGATCGTCCTGTATTGGAAAGTGAAAGGCTGCGCCCCCTATTCAATGATGTTTCAAGTCCCCCGGTGAAACGTGAGAGGCTGTCGAGATATCGGGCTGCATGATCAGTGGGTCAGCCCTTTCCCTGGCGACGAATACAAGGGTTTGCCTTCGAGCTTTTTCTGTCGCCTATATGAGGGGTGTCGAACCTCAAACAGCACACGGCAGGTGCGACCCATGCCCGAGCAGAGTAGACTACACAGAGTGGAATCGCTCGATTCCTTATAACCTACCTCAGGCTTCCCCCGAGGCGGACATGGTGTATTGTCTAATTAACTGAATATTGCCAACTGTAACCTATATTATAGCCTACGTTAGCGTGTATTACACAGTAACCAATACAAATAGCTAGGCAACAATCAGTGCAAATATTATCCTGATATTCCATCCATTCTCTTAGATTTTGGGCTGAAGGTTAAGATAGTTATTTATTTTATAACTCACAAATATGATACATCATATATATATGATAATGTACAGTTTAAAACATCTAAATGAATAACCCTATTAAGCCATAAACATGATACACTTTTAAAATGTGTTTTTTTTTTCTAACTCAGGAAAAAAAGGATCAAAGTATCTTTTTGTAATCTAATCCACACACATTTTCAATCCAGTTAATGACGTCTCCTCTA
Source organism: Chanos chanos (assembly GCF_902362185.1). Taxonomy (NCBI): domain Eukaryota; kingdom Metazoa; phylum Chordata; class Actinopteri; order Gonorynchiformes; family Chanidae; genus Chanos; species Chanos chanos. The sequence goes on from NC_044503.1 coordinate 41,174,646, forward strand.
CAGGTAACAGCTGCAAAGTTGACACATGTATATCACACCATCGCGCTGTTAAGCAAAACCTGAGCTAGGACTTGTGTGTGTGTGTGTGTGTGTGTGTGTGTGTGTGTGTGTGTGTGTGTGTGTGTGTGTGTGGAGGGGGGGGGGGGGGGGGGGGGGGGGCGTCCCTTATTTCTCCACATAAAAGGTGGCAACCCTATATGGGGGTGTTTGCAAATCCAGAGTCCAGCGTGTACACGCGCATTTTTACGTTGTTTACGGTCCATTTACCATCGGTGTTGAGCCAGGTGAGAGCAGTGCTTTGAAAACAGGAAAACAGAGGGGAGAGAGAGAGAGAGTCTGTATGTCTGTTTCCTAAGAGCAACAGAGAGATCAGAAATACACATTTTGAAAGAGACAGTGTGTGTGTGTGTGTGTGTGTTGTGATTAATATCCTAACTCCATTGTGAAATTGTTCACTTGCGACATAAAGAGTAGTTTCATTCGCTCAAGACAGAGGAAATGCATTTTAAGCATCAACCAGTTGGTGGCGCTGCGGATCAATGTCATTTTTTTTGTTTCCGCCTCTTCTCTCTTGTCAGCCAATAGGCAAGCGCGTTGTTTTGTTGTCAAACGTCGCTTGACGGAAGTTCGTAACTCTGGTACGAGACAAGCCGCTAGAGTTTATCAAAAAAGGTAAATGTTTAGCCTTATTCTTTTGGTAAAACTGGTAACCAGCTGCACAGACCATTCAAATTCATATTTGTCTTTTCACGTGCATTACGAATGCATTAAAACGACCTAACGTGAAATTAAATCAAGGGGCGGCCTACCTCTGAAACCGTAAAGCCTCGTTTACCGAGTGTTTAGTACCCTCCCGGTGTTATAGGTG
>NC_044503.1:41185513-41193013 GCF_902362185.1 Chanos chanos
CGTCAGTATCCCCTCTGAATCGACCAATCACCCGTCAGTATCCCCACACGTCTCCAGCAAAGTTCGTCCGCCATCTGGCTGCGCCCCAAGTCTTCTCAAGGACTCCATTAATAAACCGACACAACAACATGGCTTTTTTTGTTTTTTTGTTTTGTTTTGTTTCAGGGGTTTTTTTTTGTGTGTGTTTTTTTTTTTTTTGAGTCAGAACCAGCGTGATTGGAGAATCAGTTCATCAGTGATACAGTCTGTGATCTCACACTGGGCAATGTCTTCTGTTTCAGCAGCTGCTTAAGAAATGATCTTGTTGTTGTTTGGGGGGGGTTAAGAAATGATTTTGTTGTCATTGTTGGGGGGGGGGGGTGGTTATGGCATGTGCTGAAAATGACAAATATTCTGAAAACTTCAGTAAATGAGACTGTGTGTGTGTGTGAGTTTGTGTGTTTGTAATCCAACATTGACACCATCTACGCTCAGAACAGGCTACGGAGTGTGAGAGTGCGCGTGACCTCTTCAGTTCGTTTTAACTTCTTTCGACCCCCGCGTGTGTGTGTGTGTGTGTGTGTGCGTGTGTGTGTGTGTGTGTAATTTTCTGTAATGGAGTTGTGTTGAGTTGGTAATTAAGAACAGGATGTAAAGCTAATAAGGGAAATAAAAACCTTCTCTGTAACAGTGGTTGGTCTTTATCTCTCTCTCCCTCTCTCTCTCCCTCTCTCTCTCTCCCTCTCTCTCTCTCTCTCTCTCCCTCTCTCTCTCTCTCTCTCTCTCCCTCTCTCTCTCTCTCTCTCTCTCCCTCTCTCTCTCTCTCTCTCTCCCTCTCTCCCTCTCTCTCTCTCTCTCTCTCTCCCTCTCTCTCTCTCCCTCTCTCTCTCTCTTTCTCTCGTTAGGTGGGTGAAAAGCAGGGCATTAAATTGTAAAGGTGAGCGTTCAGGTAGGGGGTCTTGGGATGCTCATTAATTCCCATCCCCGTCGGGGGTGGGTGGGGTCAGAGCTTAAACACCATTCTAACCTCTCTCTCTCTCTCTCTCTCTTTCTCTCTGTCTCTCTCTCTCTCTCTCTCTCTCTCTCTCTGTCTCTCATGCGCACCCAGCCCTCCTGACACATCTAAATCCTGTAGAACCAACCACACACACTCACACTACGTCCTTTTCTTTTGGATACCTTTACTGTCACGAACTCAGTGTGAAGCAGTCAGAGGAATATTGCAAAGTTTATCATATGCTACATAATATTATATGGTATTGTATAGTTCTATAGAACTAAAGGGTTTAGCTGTAAATATAAATGTGTCTATAGAACTATAGGCTTAACTGAGCCGTAAATATAAATGTGTTTATAGAACTACAGGCTTTACTGAGCTGTAAATATAAATGTGTCTATAGAACTATAGGGTTTATATGGCTGTAAATATAAATGTGTCTATAGAACTATAGGGTTTACTGAGCTGTAAATATAAATGTGTCTATAGAACTATAGGCTTTACTGAGCTGTAAACATAAATGTGTCTATAGAACTATAGGGTTTACTGAGCCGTAAATATAAATGTGTCTATAGAACTATAGGCTTTACTGAGCTGTAAATATAAATGTGTCTATAGAACTATAGGCTTAACTGAGCCGTGAATATAAATGTGTCTATAGAACTATAGGCTTTACTGAGCTGTAAATATAAATGTGTCTATAGAACTATAGGGTTTACTGAGCTGTAAATATAAATGTGTCTATAGAACTACAGGCTTTACTGAGCTGTAAATATAAATGTGTCTATAGAACTATAGGCTTTACTGGGCTGTAAATATAAATGTGTCTGTAGAACTATAGGGTTTACTGAGCTGTAAATATAAATGTGTCTAAAGAACTATAGGGTTTATATGGCTGTAAATATAAATGTGTCTATAGAACTATAGGGTTCACTGAGCTATAAATATAAATGTGTCTATAGAACTAGAGGGTTTACTGAGCTGTAAATATAAATGTGTCTATAGAACTATAGGCTTTACTGAGCTGTAAATATAAATGTGTCTATAGAACTATAGGGTTTACTGAGCTGTAAATATAAATGTGTCTATAGAACTAAAGGCTTTACTGAGCTGTAAATATAAATGTGTCTGTAGAACTATAGGGTTTACTGAGCTGTAAATATAAATGTGTCTATAGAACTATAGGGTTTATACGGCTGTAAATATAAATGTGTCTATAGAACTATAGGGTTTAGCTGTAAACATAAATGTGTCTATAGAACTATAGGCTTTACTGAGCTGTAAATATAAATGTGTCTATAGAACTATAGGTTTTACTGAGCTGTAAATATAAATGTGTCTATAGAACTACAGGGTTTACTGAGCTGTAAATATAAATTTGTCTATAGAACTATAGGGTTTACTGAACTATAAATATAAATGTGTCTATAGAACTACAGGCTTTACTGAGCTGTAAATATAAATGTGTCTATAGAACTATAGGGTTTACTGAGCTGTAAATATAAATGTGTCTATAGAACTATAGGCTTTACTGAGCTGTAAATATAAATTTGTCTATAGAACTATAGGGTTTACTGAGCTGTAAATATAAATTTGTCTATAGAACTATAGGGTTTACTGAGCTGTAAATATAAATGTGTCTATAGAACTATAGGGTTTATACGGCTGTCAATCAATATGTGGAGGCTTGCAGCAGATACATGCAACATTTCACAGTTCTCTTTTGACCTCCTCTGACTAAAAATTTTGCCAAACACACACACACACACACGCACACACACACATTCTGAACGTGTTTAGTGCGCTGTCCTCTGAGAAAATCTGTGTGTCAAACCATGCTTCCGCTCTGCAGCAGACCATCAGAAATGTTTTCTTCACGCCTTTTCTGTCCATTTCTCTCTCTCTCTCTCTCTCTCTCTCTCTCTCTCTCTCTCTCTCTCACTCCATTCCATTTTCCTCCATGACGTTAATGGTGGCAATTAACTCCCCTGGCTTCCACTCAGAGATGGAGCAATGGAGACAGGGGGAGGAGGGAGCGATACATTTCTGCATTAACCTCCTGCTCTGCTCTCCTTCTCTCTCTCTCTCTCTTTCATATCCCGCTCTGTTTACATCCATGTCATGTTTATCCTCTTTCTCTACCTACATCCCTTGTTCTTTTCTCTCTCTCTCTCTCTCTCTCTCTCTCTCTCTCTCTCTCCCCCTCTCTCCCTCTCTCTCTCTCTCTCTCTCTCTCTCTCTCTCTCCCTCTCTCTCTCCCTCTCTGTCTCTCTAAATTGTGGTGTTAATTTCAGTGTTAATTTTAGTCAGTGTGACTGAACGGCAGTTCTGACACTTTTTCTGGGCAGAACAGATGGAACTGCAAACTCTTACAGCTGCACACACACGCACGCACACACACACACACACACACACACACACACACACACACACACATACACTCTCACACACACACACACACACACACATATACACGCACACAGTCTCTCACACACATCTTCACATGCGCATGCACTCACTTTAACATGTACACACCAACACACACACAGGTATGAGTCAGACAGACAGAGAAGCAGACGCCGAACTTGTGTATAAAACAGGAAGAGTACATTTACGCATGTACGTGTGTGTGTGTGTGTGTGTGTGTGTGTACCTGAGTTGCTGTGTGGGCAAGGGAGTGTGTGTGTGTGTGTGAGACACACACATAGAAACAGAGTTGTACGTAATATGAAGACTGCTTTCTCTGGTTCTGAAGTTGCTAACCCACCACTGAACATCCACTCCCACCTCCCTAACCCACCACTGAACATCCACTCTCACCTCCCTAACCCACTACTGAACATCCGCTCTCACCTCCCTAACCCACTACTGAACATCCACTCTCACCTCCCTAACCCACCACTGAACATCCGCTCTCACCTCCCTAACCCACTACTGAACAGCTACTGAACATCCACTCTCACCTCCCTAACCCACCACTGAACATCCACTCTCACCTTCCTAACCCACCACTGAACATCCGCTCTCACCTCCCTAACCCACTACTGAACAGCTACTGAACATCCACTCTCACCTCCCTAACCCACCACTGAACATCCACTCTCACCTCCCTAACCCACCACTGAACATCCACTCTCACCTTCCTAACCCACCACTGAACATCCACTCTCACCTCCCTAACCCACCACTGAACATCCACTCTCACCTCCCTAACCCACCACTGAACATCCACTCTCACCTCCCTAACCCACCACTGAACATCCGCTCTCACCTCCCTAACCCACCACTGAACATCCGCTCTCACCTCCCTAACCCACCACTGAACATCCGCTCTCACCTCCCTAACCCACCACTGAACTTCCACTCTCACCTCCCTAACCCACTACTGAACATCCACTCTCACCTCCCTAACCCACCACTGAACATCCACTCTCACCTCCCTAACCCACCACTGAACATCCGCTCTCACCTCCCTAACCCACCACTGAAAATCTGCTCTCACCTCCCTAACCCACTACTGAACAGCTACTGAACATCCACTCTCACCTCCCTAACCCACCACTGAACATCCGCTCTCACCTCCCTAACCCACCACTGAACATCCACTCTCACCTTCCTAACCCACCACTGAACATCCGCTCTCACCTCCCTAACCCACCACTGAACTTCCACTCTCACCTCCCTAACCCACTACTGAACATCCACTCTCACCTCCCTAACCCACCACTGAACATCCACTCTCACCTCCCTAACCCACCACTGAACATCCGCTCTCACCTCCCTAACCCACCACTGAAAATCTGCTCTCACCTCCCTAACCCACTACTGAACAGCTACTGAACATCCACTCTCACCTCCCTAACCCACCACTGAACATCCACTCTCACCTCCCTAACCCACCACTGAACATTCGCTCTCACCTCCCTAACCCACTACTGAACAGCTACTGAACATCCACTCTCACCTCCCTAACCCACCACTGAACATCCGCTCTCACCTCCCTAACCCACCACTGAACATCCGCTCTCACCTCCCTAACCCACCACTGAACATCCGCTCTCACCTCCCTAACCCACCACTGAAAATCTGCTCTCACCTCCCTAACCCACTACTGAACAGCTACTGAACATCCACTCTCACCTCCCTAACCCACCACTGAACATCCACTCTCACCTCCCTAACCCACCACTGAACATCCGCTCTCACCTCCCTAACCCACTACTGAACAGCTACTGAACATCCACTCTCACCTCCCTAACCCACTACTGAGCATCCACTCTCACCTCCCTAACCCACCACTGAGCATCCGCTCTCACCTCCCTAACCCACCACTGAACATCCGCTCTCACCTCCCTAACCCACCACTGAACTTCCACTCTCACCTCCCTAACCCACTACTGAACATCCACTCTCACCTCCCTAACCCACCACTGAACATCCGCTCTCACCTCCCTAACCCACCACTGAACATCCGCTCTCACCTCCCTAACCCACCACTGAACATCCACTCTCACCTCCCTAACCCACCACTGAACATCCGCTCTCACCTCCCTAACCCACCACTGAAAATCTGCTCTCACCTCCCTAACCCACTACTGAACAGCTACTGAACATCCACTCTCACCTCCCTAACCCACCACTGAACATCCACTCTCACCTCCCTAACCCACCACTGAACATCCGCTCTCACCTCCCTAACCCACTACTGAACAGCTACTGAACATCCACTCTCACCTCCCTAACCCACCACTGAACATCCACTCTCACCTCCCTAACCCACCACTGAACATCCGCTCTCACCTCCCTAACCCACTACTGAGCATCCACTCTCACCTCCCTAACCCACTACTGAACAGCTACTGAACATCCACTCTCACCTCCCTAACCCACCACTGAACATCCACTCTCACCTCCCTAACCCACCACTGAACATCCGCTCTCACCTCCCTAACCCACCACTGAACATCCACTCTCACCTCCCTAACCCACTACTGAACAGCTACTGAACATCCACTCTCACCTCCCTAACCCACTACTGAACATCCACTCTCACCTCCCTAACTCACCACTGAACATCCGCTCTCACCTCCCTAACCCACCACTGAACATCCACTCTCACCTCCCTAACCCACCACTGAACATCCGCTCTCACCTCCCTAACCCACTACTGAACAGCTACTGAACATCCACTCTCACCTCCCTAACCCACCACTGAACATCCACTCTCACCTCCCTAACCCACCACTGAGCATCCGCTCTCACCTCCCTAACCCACCACTAAACATCCACTCTCACCTCCCTAACCCACCACTGAACATCCGCTCTCACCTCCCTAACCCTCCACTGAACATCCACTCTCACCTCCCTAACCCACCACTGAACATCCACTCTCACCTCCCTAACCCACTACTGAACATCCACTCTCACCTCCCTAACCCACCACTGAACATCCGCTCTCACCTCCCTAACCCACTACTGAACAGCTACTGAACATCCACTCTCACCTCCCTAACCCACCACTGAACATCCGCTCTCACCTCCCTAACCCACCACTGAACATCCGCTCTCACCTCCCTAACCCACCACTGAACATCCGCTCTCACCTCCCTAACCCACCACTGAACATCCGCTCTCACCTCCCTAACCCACCACTGAACATCCGCTCTCACCTCCCTAACCCACCACTGAACATCCACTCTCACCTCCCTAACCCACCACTGAACATCCGCTCTCACCTCCCTAACCCACCACTGAACATCCGCTCTCACCTCCCTAACCCACCACTGAACATCCGCTCTCACCTCCCTAACCCACCACTGAACATCCGCTCTCACCTCCCTAACCCACCACTGAACATCCGCTCTCACCTCCCTAACCCACTACTGAACAGCTACTGAACATCCACTCTCACCTCCCTAACCGGCCTTCCTTGTGTGTGTGTGTGTGTGTGTGTGTGTGTGTGTGCGTGTGCGCGCGCGCTCACATGTGAATCATCTATTCCTGGTGAGAATGAGTTTCATCGTGTGAGTGTGTTTGTGCACTTTCTTCCTGCAGTTACCCCCTCATACTGAATCACACACACACACAAAGTAACACATGAGTTGTTTTCTGATGCCAGACCAGGCTGTTTTATTCAGGCTTTTGATTGACAGTGAGTCACATGTTCACAGCAGCGCTGTCTGTATGACGTCACACAACAACACGTCCATCTCCTGTCACGCCGGCGGCTTTCGCGCGCAGCCGCGTTCAGAACAGCCCCTCGGACATCGTAATGCTATTTCATAAAGGAAACGTTTATATTACAACATCTCATATCCAAAATGAACAATTGTTCTCACCCCAGAAAACTTCAGGCTTTGACAAGAAGTCACGAATGTGTTGAGTGAATGTACTGTCGACACGACCGCCCAGTCAAAGAACAGAACAGAACTGGAACAGGAAAACAGAACGGGGCGGGGCAGACCCCACTGCTGTCCACACTGTCAATGAGACATCTAAACTCTCATCTTTTCATTACATCTGTG
>NC_044503.1:41225513-41230513 GCF_902362185.1 Chanos chanos
ATGTGTATAAGGGCTAACTGTAGGGACAAGTGTAAGGTACAACCCAGTACATTAAAAATAAATCAGATAATAAATAAAATGACGTTTGGGAGACTGAGTACGAATAAATGGGAAGACAGAAAAAGAGGTGAGGTGAAAGGGGGAAAAAAAAGAAGCTTTTTTATATAAATATATCATTTTTTCGATCCTGCTCTTCCTTGCTAGTACTTCACGTGTTACCATGGAAACACAGCTTGTGTGTGTGTGTGTGTGTGTGTAGCGGTCGCTCTTCGGTCGCCGGTGACACGGTGGTGTCCGCGCGTGCACTGAACGCGACACTGCACAGTGTACTTGGCGTCTGCTGTTTCACGTCTCGTTGTAAACAAAAGGGAAATTTCTTCAAGCAATGAAAGTCGAGACGTTTTGGAAAAAAAAAAAAACCATAATGGAATTCGAACACACGGTTGTCTAGTTTTTTTGTATGTTAAAAGCAGGTCAAAACCTATAAACAAAAAAGAAGACATTATGATAAGTCTGTGTGCGTGTGTGTCTGGACTCCAGGCAATCGCAACGCCCCGGTCATCTACGGTTTTTGTTTCTACAGTCATTGTGATCGGCCTGTTCGTGTTGTATGTAATACTGTTTACTGCTCCATCCGTCTCCTGTATGTAACATGGTTTTCTGAAACGAACCGACGTTATTCATTGTTATTACCGCTATACGACTTTACTATAACTACTGTTATAATAATCTGTATGCTCTGTGAACATACCACAAACCAGATTATAAAGTGTTTACCCTTTTAAAATAAGAGAAAATACATAAATAAAAAAAAAATACAACCAGGGCCTTGCCTGACTGTGGTCTTTTTTTTAAATCAGTTTTAAGCGTTTTGAGTATACATACCATATTCTAAGAGAGAAACGTTTTTTGTTGTTGTTGTTAATGTTACAGTTTTTCATTAACACATGAATTTTAAAGCACATTTTATTTAACAAGGTTTAAAGAGAATTCTGTCTATTAATGCCGTTAAAAATGTGAACTTATGCAAGGTCAAACACTCGTAACTAAACACATAGGTGCTATAAATAAATAACGGCTAACTTTGCCTGTAAAGAGAAGAGTTGGATTGGCGATGCCTGTACAGCTGTGTCGCTTGACGTAAAAGTAGCGCATACGTTTTTCTGTCAATAACGAGCCAACCAGTGCTATTCATAGATAATTGATTAATTGACTAAATCAATAAACTCCCATCCGTCGGAATGCAATTCACCGACATTTCATCAGTACCAGCAAAACCACTGCCGTTATCCTCCCATTCAGACCGTACCATTAAACTTCAGCGGGGATGTGTGGCACGTATGTAATTAATTTTATATTTTTCAAATATAAAAAAGTACACCATAATGTATATTATAAAAATAAATGGTACATGTGAGTTTTATGTTTGATCTTAACAATTTTATTTGTCGATTTGATTCAATTTTAACAATTGCGCTAATACAGCCCCCCCCTGTTCTGCCCCCCGGAATGGCGTCAGTGAAAAAGTGACTCCGAAACTTCACGAATGTAAATATTGAAGTGCAGCCGCAGTCACGCAGCTCCTCGTGTTTCTCTGCTATTTGCATTTTTTAAATTATTTTTGACTGATGTCAAAATGCCACGAAAGAAGCCTTTCAGTAACAAACAGAAGAAGAAACAGCTCCAGGTGAAGCGGGAGAGAAAAAGAGGTGAGTTTAGCTCTGTGGCTAAGCTAATAACACGTTGGTTCTTTTAGATGTGCGTTGCAATTCACCCAAGGACGTCTGAATTCGGATGTTGTTGGGTTTTAATGACACTCGGGTGTGTTTAAAGTGTGTTTTGGAGTTGATTTGTGTCTCCGCAAGAAAAATGCTGTTGTTTTCATTGCCACATGAATGACCCTGTCGATGTTTATTATGTGGAAGATTGTATAATTCACTTCTTAACCAGACGTATTTCCAGCAGCTCTCTTATCTGTTCTTCCTCTTCTTCCCCTCGCCTTTAATTTTAAAAAATTTGCATGTGCGGTGAGTCTTTCTCTTTTTTTCGGAGGTGCAAGTTTGTGTAGGTTTGCTCTTTGAGAAGCCCAGCTGAACAGGTCGGGCCAGGCACACACAGACTTGACCAACTGACTCCCACAGTCATGGAAAAATCCTCCTGTTTTATTTGTGCGATCTGATACTTACGGGTTATACTTTGTACGTTAGCGATACTGTATAAAGCGAGTCTCTTGACAGATCGCTAATCGATAGCTTTAAACACGCAGTGTTTTCATCAGGCAGTGGAACGCTACGGAGGATCCACCGTGCGCAGACTATGCGCAGCATTATGTAACACCCAAAGTTCCCCCTTATACGAGAACTTAATTACGCCGCGAGCGCAGAAAAGTGCGTTTTAATCCCCGTGGAACTGAAATCAGTGTTTCCATATCAGATCATGTGGTTGTTTCCAACTTAAATAAATTGTTTAACTGTCACCAGATAAGAGGATATTGAGGTATATGAGACGGGAATTCTTAGACTGAAGACTTAAAAATAATTAATTTTATTAAAAGACAGGGGGCATCGCGCTTTCACGTGAAAGGTTGTCTGTTGGCACGTTAAAGGCAGCAAACGCAACTCTTGGTTTGGATATGTCGTCCACATTTAAAAATGTGTCCAATATAATTAATGCTGAATTATTGTATTAAGTCTTTTTAAAATTAGTCTAATGTTTATGTAAAATCTAGGTTTCTGAATCTCTGCATATACTATATATATATATATATATATAATCTCTTCATAATCTGTGACTAGCGCATTCATAGAGAAAGCTTGTCCCTCACACAGGGTTGTGTGTGAACTATGTGTGTTGAGAATGCGTTTCCAGCTGAAGCACTCTGACTGTGTGTGCAGGTGAGACGGGTTCCCATCCCAACAGTCGGAATGCCAGCGTGGAGCGGGCCGCAGGCCGGGATCGCCATTCCGATACGTCTGACAGCGAAACCACAGACTTAAGGAAAATCAACCAGCAACCCATTACCAGAATAACCAAACATGACCCAAACAGGTTAGTGTACACACACACACACACACACACACACACAGACAATTACCAGAATTACCAAACTTGACCTAAACAGATTATACACACACGCACACACACATACAGACAATTACCAATCTCGACCCAAACAGATTAGAGTACACACACACACACACACACACACACACACACAGAGGCTGACAACTGTACAGGTAAAACACACACACACGGGTACATGACCCTTTAGGTAAGATTACACACACACACAGTCAGGTGTATCAGTTTGCAGGTGGAGTTACACTGGTGGCGGTTCGGTAAAGGAAAGGTTGACCAGTAGCGGTCATGTTACTGTTACCTCCACTATAACCGCCAGTGGAATTTCTCCAGCCTCACAACCACACTGTCACAAGGCACAAATATTACACTGGTGAAAAGACAAGAACCTGGTGAATCTCTCTCCCAGTATACGATTCTAATGATCCATACCTCACCACACTGGTTCATAGAGACCAAGGTTCAGCTTTGGTCACACCTGCACAGACAGACAGACAGACAGACAGGCACACAGACAGATACCCACACTGCTACACAGGCAGACAGACACACATACACACACACACATGCACACACACACACACACACACACACACACACACACACACACACACACACACACACACAGAGACACCTACAGCCACACCCACACACATACGTAGATACATACAAAGACAGACACCCACCCACAAAGACAGACACCCACACAGACAGACAGACCCAAACACACAGATACCCACACTCCTACTCAGGCGCACAGACACACATACAGACAAGCACGCATGCACACACACACACACACACCCAAATCTGATAGCGTCTTAACGGAACTGAAGTTTTATAATTGCAGTTTTTTTTTTCTGTGGATTTTTCCGGGGCAAAACCCGTAAAACTGGTCACAACATTGGGAAAGAAGTGGATGTATAGAAAAACAACACAAAATCTGAGATTAGATCGCAGTCATCTGTCAGACGTCTTGGATTAAACACTCCATTCAGATTATGACCCGGTCCTAATCCCCGGTTCCGGCAGGTTCCGTCTGCACTTTGAGAAGGAGAGTAAAGAGGATGTGGAGAAGAGGAGGAAAATGGCCCGAGAGAAGGTTCTGGAAGCCGTCGCGGAGAAAGAGCTGGAGATTAGCATCGAGGACGTGTACCCTGAGGAGAACGGTGTGTCCTCAAAGCGACACCCACACCCACACACCCACACCCCACACCCACACCCCACACCCACACCACACACGCACACTCACACACACCCCCCACACCCACACCCACACACACACACACACACACACACACACACACACACACACTCAACCAGACTGCGCCAGGCAGTAGCGTTTTCAGTTGAGCTGAATGTCATGAATGAATAGCTGTGTGTAAGCTTTTGACCTGCCAGAGACGTCTGGAGTATAAATCTGTCCTGGACGCATTCTGGTTCAGGACCCCCCATCCCACCCCCCCCCGGCATCCCACATGCTCTAACCTGTACATGTACGTGTTTGTTTGTTTTGTTTTTGTTTGTGTGTTTATTTGACTTCAGGGCTTAGTTTCCCCCGGCGACCACCGTGGCACTACAGGATGCAGCGGGAGGAGCTGCTGAAGAAAGAGGAGCGCTCCTTCAGGGAGTTCCTGGACTCCCTTCACGCCAAGAACCCCCCAGGAACACTGAGTCACTTTGAGCATAACCTGGAGGTGAGGAGGACACACACACACACACACACACACACACACACACACACACTCTCTGTCATGTATAGTGGCACATTACAGCACTGTGTGTCTTCTCCTCCACGACTCCAGTCATATGAGTGTGTGTGGTCTGTTATCTGAGGTACAGGCCTGTCAGAAAATGTCAGTCATCTCAGCGTCACTGGTCTCACATGTGTATCTCTCTCACACGCACACACACACACAGAT
>NC_044503.1:41238013-41300513 GCF_902362185.1 Chanos chanos
CTTCCTCTCGTTCTCTCTCTCTCTCTCTCTCTCTCTCTCTCTCTCTTGCGCACTCTCTCTCTCGTTCTCTCTCTCCCTCTCGTCCCCCCCCCCCCCCCCCCCCTCTTTCTCGGCTGCATTCCTCACTCTGTCCATCTGCTCTGTGCATCTCTCCATTCATCCTCTCTCAGTCTGTTTCTCTCACTGAGATGCCTTCACGCACACACACTCACCCTTATGCCTGTATACTGTAAATGTGTGTGTGTATGTATGTGTGTGTGTGTGTGTGTGTGCGCTCGTGCGTGTGTGTGCGCTCGTGCGTGTGTGTGCGCTCGTGCGTGTGTGTGCGTGCGGGCGCGTGTATGTGTGTGTGTGTTTTTGCTGTCTCAGTGCCTCGTCTTCCCTCTGTGAAACTGATACATAATCACCGTCATCCTTTAAGTTAAGCTGAAAACCTCCTTCTTCCTCTTCCTCATTCATCTTCCCCTGTCCCCATATTCAACTCATCTCTGGTTACTCTCCTTCATCCCAAAATACGATAATCCACCAATCTGTCATCAGTCTGTCAATCCATCCTGAACTACCAATCCCATCGCCTGTTTCCAATCCATCCCCAGTCACCGTTTCCATGGGGAGCGACCTCTCAGCTGCGATGCCAAAGGTCAAAGATGATCAGACAGACCTCACATTAGGAAAGATAGAATCATTTATCAACAGTAATATTAATATTAGTAACACTGCTAACAGTAATGATTATGCTACTGGGTTTATGTGCCCGTTCTATAGGACACAGGAAACATCAATCAGATCCAGTCCCTAATCTTAAACTATGGAAATCAGTCCACGATTAAACCCAGTCTAAACCTCTGAACTGGTCCGTTCTTAACCCTGGATCCTGACCCCTGACCCCTGACCCTGATTGTGTGTGTGTCAGAGACGCTCTCTTTCACAGTGGAATGTAAAGCCATTTCTGTCAGAGGACTACAGCACGCTCACTTAGGACTCCTCTCAGATCAGGCAGGTCCCGCAGAGGACTCCGGGTAATGTAGTGTTTGAACTGCTGTGGAGGACTGGCAGTTTGGATGAGAGTGCCACTCTATGCAACGCCCGTCTGAGTTTTACTTCATGCAAAGTCTGCAGTGCTGTGCATTTATATTCCAGTCATTTACCTCATGGACAGCTTCACTCCAACACACACACACACACACACACACACACACACACACACACAAAGCACTACACTCACCAGTCTGCTCTGCATAGCGTTTGGAAGAAAACTTAAGACATTAGAGTTTCTCCCTTTGAAGAACATTCAGTTTTGGTTTTTTTTTTCTTTTTTTTATAACTGTGTTGAAAATGAAACTTATTCCATACGATGTGTAAATATGCGTTTGCTGCAGTGTCTGATTGGCTGCTGTGTGATGGGGTGTGTTTTTATTGTGATGACTGACACTCCTGTACAGGGGAAACACACACACACACACACACGGTCACAGACATTTCACATGAACAGTTTCTCAGCCCTGTTTCTGCAGACTGAGGCCTGAATTATAATCATAGGGATAGAGGCTTTTCCCCTTCCTCCAAAAGTTTGTGTGTGTGTGTGTGTGTGTGTGTGTGTGTGTGTGTGTGTGTGTGTGTGTGTGAGAGAGAGTGAGAGAGAGTGAGCGTGAAGCATTCCTGGTTTCATTCCATACTGACTCTAGTTAAACTGGATTGTGTCAAATCTCTGCAATAAAAATTTGAACTGACAAGAAGCACATTCTCAGTTTGTCTGTCTGTCTGTCTGTCTGTCTGTCTACACTGCCCGGCCAAAAAAAAAGTCACCATTTGGATTTGGAGCCTCTGGGAGCAGTGTTGTGATCTGGGGTTGATTCAGTTGGTCAGGTCTAGACTCAGCAACGTTACGTGACAATAAAATGAAGTCAGCTGAGCACCTGAATGTACTGAATGACCAGGTTATCCCATCAATGGATTTTTTCTTCCCTGATGGCACTGGCATATTCCAGGACGACA
The DNA here is from genome assembly GCF_902362185.1 of Chanos chanos. NCBI lineage: Eukaryota > Metazoa > Chordata > Actinopteri > Gonorynchiformes > Chanidae > Chanos > Chanos chanos. The sequence continues at coordinate 41,240,009 of NC_044503.1, forward strand.
ATGCCAAGATTCATCGGGATCAGATTGTGAAAGAGTGGTTCAGGGAGCATGAGGAATCATTTTCACACATGAACTGGCCACCACAGAGTCCTGACCTTAACCCTGAACACTGAAAGTCTTTAGGACGTGCTGGAGAAGACTTTACGGAGTGGTTAGGTTCTCCCGTCATCAGCAAGATCTCGGCCAAAAAGTTAATGCAACTCTAGATGGAAATAGATGCTCTGACGTTGCATAAGGTCGTCAAAACAACGCCATGGCAAATGGGCACCATAATCAAAGCTGAAGGCTCGTCCAATGAAATATTAGAGTATGTGACTTTTTTTTTTGGGCCAGGTACCTATCTATCTATCTATCTATCTATCTATGAACCACGTGTTGGATTCTGATTGGATTCAAACGCGGACACTTGTCGAAGGAAAGGGAGAGCAAATGAAGGATTTGATGTTTAATTCACCGTGCAGCCTCCTCGGGGAGGGAGCCATAGGATGAAGAGGTGAAAAAGGCATTATGTATTTATACCAGACAGACAGCACAGTCAGCAGGAATCAGTCAGTTGTGATGTAGACTGAGATGAATAACGTCCGCACCCTGATGAGGCCGGGAGCTCTAACCTACAGCACAGAGCGGACAGTGTCGGGGGGTTTTTTTTGCCTTTGTGGCTGCCCCCTCCCTGAGAACAAGAGGAGTCCTTGTGACATCATCCCCGGGACAGAGGGGGATCGCCATGGAGACGATGATGCAGCTGGGAAAGGGCTTTACTTCTTTACTTTACACCGGGGGGAAAATATCAGTGGCACAGGCTGGTGGTCATCCACAGTGACACCATCTCACAGGTGTGGTCATCCACAGTGACACCATCTCACAGGTGTGGTCATCCACAGTGACACCATCTCACAGGCTGGTGGTCATCCACAGTGACACCATCTCACAGGCTGGTCGTCATCCACAGTGACACCATCTCACAGGCTGGTGGTCATCCACAGTGACACCATCTCACAGGTGTGGTCATCCACAGTGACACCATCTCACAGGCCGGTGGTCATCCACAGTGACACCATCTCACAGGCTGGTGGTCATCCACAGTGACACCATCTCACAGGGGTGTTCATCCACAGTGACACCATCTCACAGGTGTGGTCATCCACAGTGACACCATCTCACAGGCTGGTCGTCATCCACAGTGACACCATCTCACAGGAGTGTTCATCCACAGTGACACCATCTCACAGGGGTGTTCATCCACAGTGACACCATCTCACAGGTGTGGTCATCCACAGTGACACCATCTCACAGGCTGGTGGTCATCCACAGTGACACCATCTCACAGGCTGGTGGTCATCCACAGTGACACCATCTCACAGGTGTGGTCATCCACAGTGACACCATCTCACAGGCCGGTGGTCATCCACAGTGACACCATCTCACAGGCTGGTGGTCATCCACAGTGACACCATCTCACAGGGGTGTTCATCCACAGTGACACCATCTCACAGGTGTGGTCATCCACAGTGACACCATCTCACAGGCTGGTCGTCATCCACAGTGACACCATCTCACAGGAGTGTTCATCCACAGTGACACCATCTCACAGGGGTGTTCATCCACAGTGACACCATCTCACAGGTGTGGTCATCCACAGTGACACCATCTCACAGGCTGGTGGTCATCCACAGTGACACCATCTCACAGGCTGGTGGTCATCCACAGTGACACCATCTCACAGGCTGGTGGTCATCCACAGTGACACCATCTCACAGGTGTGGTCATCCACAGTGACACCATCTCACAGGCCGGTGGTCATCCACAGTGACACCATCTCACAGGCTGGTGGTCATCCACAGTGACACCATCTCACAGGGGTGTTCATCCACAGTGACACCATCTCACAGGTGTGGTCATCCACAGTGACACCATCTCACAGGCTGGTCGTCATCCACAGTGACACCATCTCACAGGAGTGTTCATCCACAGTGACACCATCTCACAGGGGTGTTCATCCACAGTGACACCATCTCACAGGTGTGGTCATCCACAGTGACACCATCTCACAGGCTGGTGGTCATCCACAGTGACACCATCTCACAGGCTGGTGGTCATCCACAGTGACACCATCTCACAGGTGTGGTCATCCACAATGACACCATCTCACAGGGCTGTTCATACACAGTGACACCATCTCACAGGCCGGTGGTCATCCACAGTGACACCATCTCACAGGTGTGGTCATCCACAGTGACACCATCTCACAGGCCGGTGGTCATCCACAGTGACACCATCTCACAGGTGTGGTCATCCACAGTGACACCATCTCACAGGCCGGTGGTCATCCACAGTGACACCATCTCACAGGGGTGTTCATCCACAGTGACACCATCTCACAGGTGTGGTCATCCACAGTGACACCATCTCACAGGGGTGTTCATCCACAGTGACACCATCTCACAGGTGTGGTCATCCACAATGACACCATCTCACAGGGCTGTTCATACACAGTGACACCATCTCACAGGTGTGGTCACCCACAGTGACACCATCTCACAGGCCGGTGGTCATCCACAGTGACACCATCTCACAGGGGTGGTCATCCACAGTGACACCATCTCACAGGCCGGTGTTCATCCACAGTGACACCATCTCACAGGGGTGGTCATCCACAATGACACCATCTCACAGGGGTGTTCATCCACAGTGACACCATCTCACAGGGGTGTTCATACAATGACACCATCTCACAGGGGTGGTCATCCACAATGACACCATCTCACAGGGGTGGTCATCCACAATGACACCATCTCACAGGGGTGGTCATACAAATACCTTGGTATTTTTATTGATAGTTCACTGACCTGGGGCACACGTGTTGATAGCCTCTGTAGCCTCTGCATTTCTTTTGATGACTCAGAGTTCATGGCGTTGATCAGAAGTTTATGGTTTGTCTTTTATCAGGCGGTCTTTGAGAGCCCAATCAGATATGGCATCACAGCTTGGTCCGGTTACCTCTCTGTGCAGCTGAAGTCAGCACTAGTCCGACTCATACAAACTGCACGGAAGGCAAGAGGAGTGAGACAGCATGCATCCCTGCAGTCTACATACGATCAGGCTGCGCCAAGGCAAGACAACAAGACAATAACTGATGCATCTCATGTTCTATACACTGAGTACCAGCCACTGCCATCAGGGAGGAGGTTTAAAATACCACGGTGTCGTTTGAATAGGCCTAAAAAACGCTGTTATCCCTACTTCAGTAAAAAAGTTTTAAATGGCGGCAGACATAACAGGGATGGAATCGATATGACCGTTTTCCAGCTGTAGCGCCTCTCTGTATGTTAAAAAGGCTGCCGCTCCTTTAAGACTGGGGGGACTGAGGGGCCAATCACTGGCTTCCGAGAGCATGCCGTCGCCTTCAGCAGTGACATCCGCGGGATGTTCCATCAAGTGCGGCTGCTCCCCTCAGATAGACCACTGCTGCGGTTCCTGTGGAGAAACATGAAGTGCAACAGTCCGCCAAGCGTGTATGAGTGGCAAGTACTCCCCTTTGGGACAACCTGCAGTCCCTCTTGTGCGACGTTTGCGTTGCAGAAGCACATGCTTGACCATAGCCAGCCAGAGGAAGATGTCCAAGTTGCCATAAAGAGGTTATTCTATGTGGACAACTGTCTACAAAGTCTCACCTCAAGAGAAGCTGCCAAGGCTCTGGTAAACAAACTGCGCCATCTCCTAGCCAAAGGGGGATTCGAGCTGAGACAATGGGCAAGTAATGATCCATTCGTAATTAACCACCTCCCCTCTGAATCCAGGTCAGACAGCTGCGAGCTATGGCTCAGTCGGCCAGATGCCCAGGAGTCGGCCCTCGGTCTGCACTGGCATTGCAAGTCTGATACTCTTTCATACAAACATCGACGGGTTGATTGCTCCTTAGCCACAATGAGGAACATATATAAGGTATTAGCCAGCCAATACGATCCCCTCGGCTACATAATCCCATATACCACTAGAGCAAAGGTCCTCTTGCAGCGTTTGTGGGACAAGAAAAGGGATTGGGATGACCCGCAGCTACCAGAACAGTTGCTGCTTTCATGGCGCTCATGGGAGGCGGAGCTGGAACACCTGCCAAAGATTACGATGCCCAGGTGCTACTCCAGCCCTGAAATGGACCACCCCAGTAGCATAAGAGACATCCATGTGTTCTGCGATGCATCAGAACAGGCATATGGATCCGTGGCCTATCTCAGGACTGAGAATCCAGAGAGCAATGTTGAGGTATCCTTTCTCATCGCGAGGTCCCGCGCTCCCAAGAAACAGCAATCCATTCCACGCCTAGAGCTGTGTGCGGCCCTCACTGGCACGCAGCTCTACAAAGTCATAGCCACTGAGTTGACCCTCCCCATCCATAGCTGCACATTATGGTCTGACTCCCTGACTGTTCTCACTTGGTTGTTGTCAGATTCATGTCGCTACAAAGTCTTTGTGGGCACTCGAGTGGTGGAGATTCAGGAACTCACGGGATCCGCTACATGGCGATACGTGCCATCGGGAGACGACCCAGCCGATGACATCACGCGAGGACTCACTCTTCAGGACATGTGTGATGGCAGTAGGTGGACCCATGGCCCAGCATTCCTGAAGCAACCACCAGATGAGTGGCCCGAGCAGCTGTGTTCACCCCACAACGAGCCCGAGAGTGAGCTGAAACGACCTGCCGTTGCGATCCTGACAATGTCAGATCCACCCCTGCCAGATCCACAGCAACATCAGACCCTGCACGACTACTTGAAAGCCACTGCCCGCCAGCTTCACGGGGCGGCAGACCATGAAACCTCCATAACAGCTGATGCCTACGCTTCTGCTGAACTGGAGGCCCTGCGGCAGGCACAGAGAGACTCCTTTCCAGACGAGGTGGCTCAGCTGAAGGCTGGTAAACCAGTAGCAAGATGCAGCCGCCTCCTATCACTCGCCCCAGAGTTTGATGAGGCAACAGGACTCATCAGAGTAGGTGGCCGTCTCCGCCGCAGAAGCGACCTCACATCAGACGCAGTTCAGTTGTAGTTGCTGGTGCGTCTATGAACAACGTGTTTCTCCTGTTTGTCACTGTTATCGTCGTTCATAACGAAGTATTGGAGAACGTAACTGTAACATTAGCATTCGGAGTGATAATTGTTAAACGACAGATCAAACGTTCGCCGTAACAGTTTGTCCTCTCCCTCATAGAGTTGTGTATATTCAGATTTTGAATGTTTGAATGTTCACAATATGCGTAAAAGTAAACAAGTTAAATGTTTACGGGAGAGAGTTTACGTGTTTACTCCTGTTGGCGCATGCGCACTAACGCACGTGTGCTTTCCATATTACGGCAATGTTTTGCAGACAGTTTGTATTGTATTATGTTAAGCCCGTTTGTATTTTGTACTTGATAACTTTATATTTGTATTCTGTTTACTCTTTTTAGAAACCACACACACACACATACACACACTACCTCAAGTTCACGACTGAGTGGAAATAAAGAAACCTTAATTCAAGACTGGTGACTGGAACCCCTCTCTTACGACGCAGCTAGAGTTCTAACCGGACTCTCTACAGTGATTTGAACTATCCGAACAGCACATAGAGTTTCCTAACTTTCACTGTACTTTTCTGGCATAACAGCTTTTATCTATTGATTGGTTTATCTATTTATCTATTTTTTTTTTTACAGTATGTTTTGATTATTATGTTCTTAGATATGTTTCTTGGTCCCTTGGTAGCTGTTTTACTCTGTCTTTTATGTATGTGGAATGTTTTCTTTGTGGATGCAGCCAAGGTTCCTGCAGTGTGGGGCAATAAAGTGAGTCTTGAAAGTTGAATCTAGAATCTCTTGAATGTTGAAGCTAGAATCTCTTGAATGTTGAATCTGGAATCTCTTGAATGTTGAACTTACATTGCCTCAGGCTTGATATGTATATATGTGTATGTATGTGTAATGTACATAATGTACATAATGTATTAATGTAATATAATGTTAAAGTATAAAGGTTAAATGAGAACCTAAATGCTTAGAATAATAAAGATACAGTTATTAGGAAAATGCCAAAAAAGCTGAATAGAAGGCAACAAAATAAAGTTATTTGGAAAGTACCCAGTAGAAATGTATAGTAAGAACTAAGTTATTGTCTAGGAAGAACACGGAAACCTACTAGGAAACTAGATGGTTAGGGTTAGGTTTAGGGTCAGGGTCAGGGTTAGGTTTAAGGTTAGGGTTGTTGCCATCTAGTGTCGGAGTAGGTTTCTGTGTACTTACCAGGAAATGATGTAGTACTGTAGTTAATCCTTTTATCCACTTGTATTGATCATTTTTCTGCCTCAACTGGAAAGTACATTGGGCCAACTCCTGTTGTGTTTAAATGTGCTATAGAAATAAAAGTGACTGGACTTGACTTCCTGTAGTACTTCCTGTCCTAATAACTGTGTTTTCCCACCATCTCATTTCCTAGTTAATACCTGCCAATCAGCAGACTGTAAAACAAAGGGTTACCTCCTCTCTATTTTTTTTAAAGACACAAGGCAAATGATCTCAACAAATGAGTTTAAAGAGACAGAATGCAAACTCAGACAAACTTTCAATGCAAATTGAAATTTTAATGCAACTCAGAAACAAAGTCAGAAAACAGTAAAGAGTCAAGGTTCAATAAAGAAGAACAGGGGCCATTCCAGCTCAGGACACTTTTGTAGGTGGGAGACTTTGCCACTGACAAAAACCAACCAGGAGCATTTCCTCAGAGAGTACTGATGAGCAAATGTCCAACAATAAGATGGGTGTGATACACAGATCATGAGCTAGTTGAGGAGGTGGCTAATGATTTGACAGAACGGAGCACTAAGCTCTGATTGGCCAGGAGATGTGGAGTGACAGAGATAGGGGAGATTTCTGAGCGAGACCATGGTGAGTACACAGCCAGAGGTGCACGCTGCTTTAAGAAACGTGCACACCTCATGACATCACAGAGGTCCTGCTGTGTTTACGCCACTGGCCTGATTTTCATGCTTATTTTTTTCAGTGAGTAAGAGAAACCTTTCCAGTATTTCCAAGTTATACCAATTGCATAATGAGTGGTATGCTTCCCCCACAGATACACACCATTGGGATTAGCAGCGTGACAGTGTTTGTACCAGAATGCTCCAAGATATCTTCTGGCACAGTTCTGTTTGCTTTGCTTGTCCTGGTCTCTGTCAAAAGTGGAGAACTTCTGTCCATTGTGTTCTGTGAGAGAGTCACCTGAGTGAGAGAAGCCAAGTTAAGTCAGGTCACTTTTCTTTCTATAGCACATTTAAAATCAGCAGGAGTTGGCCGAAAGTCCTTTCCAGTCCAGGCGGAAAGATTGACCAGTAAAACTCTACATGGATCAGAGGAATAAAGATTACCAGTAAAAGTCTACATGGATCAGGGGAATAAAGATTGACCAGTACAAGTCTACATGGATCAGAGGAATAAAGATTGACCAGTACAAGTCTACATGGATCAGAGGAATAAAGATTGACCAGTACAAGTCTACATGGATCAGAGGAATAAAGATTGACCAGTACAAGTCTACATGGATCAGAGGAATAAAGATTGACCAGTACAAGTCTACATGGATCAGAGGAATAAAGCGTAGGAGTAAAAGCAAGACTAAGAGACAACACATAAAATAACAGCAGAGGAACAGGAAGATGTACCACAAATACCAGACTCACTGAGTCACAGTCACATGACTCACTGAGTCACGGTCACAAATTCTCCATCACGATGAATTTTCCAAACACCATCCATTTAAGATCAATTCTTTTGTTCCGTTGGGAAGGTGTAATGTTTGTAAAAAGTCAAAAACCAGGACGTTCTGTTTCTTACCTGCATCTCCTGCCTTTGCTTTAATGTATCCACTAACATGCAGTCTGTAACCCTCTCTCTCAGAGCCTACGGAGAAAGAGGAATACTGGGCATGTGCCGTCTTTCCATCAAAATCTTCCATGTCTACTCTCAGCTCAAACTTCTTCCCCTTGGTCAGCTGGTGGATGTTTTCCAGTCCTGGATTGATAGGACATCAAGTGTCAGTGAAACTTTCAGATTTGACAAAACTCCATACACAAATGTATCCAAAGAAGAAAAATAAATTGTTGTGTGTAAATATATATAGTAAATATATATAGTCCATAAAATTCCGCAAATAGCGATGCTGTCTGTTTCATTACTTTATATTCATGTAATAAATTATAATAAATGTCAACTCGATGGAAGTCTGCATGAGAAATAAAGAAAAAGCAAAAATATCGGTTATAATGATCATCCGCTTATAGCGATCAGTTTCACCAGGACAGACGTGATCACTATAAGCAGTCTCCATTGTGTGTGTGTCTGTGTATATATATATGTGTGTGTGTGTGTGTGTGTGTGTGTGTGTGTGTGTGTATATATATATATATATATATATGTATATATATGTATGTATGTATGTATGTATGTATGTATATATATGTGTCTGTGTGTGTGTGTGTGTGTGTGTGTGTGTGTGTGTGTGTGTGTGTGTGTGTGTGTATATTTTTTTTCTTCCTGGTCAGAAGATCAGGTATCAGTATATTGAGTCTGGTTTATAATATTCATCTAAGATTTAACACACCCAGCCAAAACTCTCCGTCAGGGTTACCAAAGCCTTTCTTATACTGATCCCAGGGCCTGTAGAAGTTCACTGTTCCATCCATTCTCCTCTGAATCACCTGAGAGAGAGAGAGAAAGAGAGAGAGTGGGGGAGGGGGAATTTAATTTTTTTTTCAGAACCTGTGAACAGTTAGATATAAAAATATGTAAAACGTATTACAAGTTGAGTCTACTTAGAAACCTACTGTCCATTTTTTCTCTTTCCCCGCTTTTCCCTCTGAACAGCTCTTCGCAGCCGTGGTGACGGAAAAAGATTCCACCAACAGGGGGAGCAGTAGAGCAAATAACAAGCCAACCTAGAAAGACAATGAGATTCAAACTTAGCTCTAGAATTGGAACAGATGTAAATTACTGACAATACACATACACAGAGGTAATGAAGTAGCTTTTTAGTCATAACCTGCCTTCTGAACGACCTTCATACTTGGTTAACAGCTGAGAAGTTCAATACCTGGAGAGGCAAGAACGATGAAACACACATGTGAGAGTTTTATGAAATTAATGCAGTTCTACAGAAAGTACATACTGTATATTGATGAGGAGCACATTTTCTACTGTCGAGTTTCATTTTAATTGTACCGACATGCCATTTTACAGATGAAGTGTTGGGGAAAGAAGACTAATGCCTTTTCATACCAATACTTCAAGTATACCTCAGTGTTAACACATGGAAATCTAATGGCCCATGAATTTAAATGTTTAGATTCAAGGAGCCACTGGATTTGATTGTAAAAACTAAACTGTTTATTCTTCATCTAAAATGTCACACATTTTCACCAGTGAAAGTTTGTGTCGTAGACACCAAAAGACAGAGCACTACTCACCCGTTGTGCTGAGAAATCTAGTCTCCCTGTACACAGTTGTCTTGGATTTAGGCACAGAATACTTACATTGCCTCGGGTTTGATATATATATATACGAGTCTGATGTTTAAACATAAATTCAATCAAATATTTATTCTTTGTGGGCTTTTCGACAAGAATTATGGGAAATAATTTTTCCGCATCACAGGTAAATATTCTAGGTAAGCATGATCACTTTGGCACTGTGCCTCCTGTTTGCTTCAGTGTTGACAGATGGAAATTTAAAGTTCCATGAATTTCAGTTTTTAGATTCCAGGAGCCAATTTTATTACAAAACCAAACTGTTTATTCTTCATTTAAAATGTCCCATAGTTTCACCAGTGAATGTTTGTGAATGCTTGTGTCGTAGACACCAAAACACCCTTTGTGTTGAGAAGTCCAGGCTCCCCATCCCTAAGTTGTCTTGGTTTTAGACACAGAATACTTACGAAGACCTGTTAAATAATTTAAATTTGGACTTCATTAAGGGGTCCTTATTTTCTTGGTATGAGGACGGCAGCGTTCACCACTATCAAAGGACACAGTGATGTCATTTAGAACTTAACCTTACCTTTACTTTCAGCCACACCGCCCTGCCTTACAGAGCACAGACTTATATATTCAGGAATTATATATATATATATATATATATATATATATATATATATATACACACACACACACACACACACAATATATATATACACAGCTTTACATTTATATATTCAGAAACTATATATATATACACACACACCCACACACATATATATATATACACACATATATATAAATATAAATATCAATATATAAATATATATATATAATATATAAGAGTCTGACGTTTAAACATTAATTCACTCAAAATTAAGCTCAGGGTCTGTCCCACAGTGATGTGTCTTTGTGATGCAAAACCCCAAAAAAACAGGAAATAAGAGATCAGCTTAAGCCTGTGAATTTAACACAGCGATCTGGGCACAGTTATGTGACATGCTGAAATAACCCATTTAAAACCTGACATTTGGCTGGTGGCATAACTGAGTTCAGTGTGTGTGACTATCATTTTGGTCTTTACTGTTTGATGTTTGACTGGGTTTTAGTCGGATTCAGTGGTCTTTTGCTCTGTGACTACACTTCAGCTGGAGACAGATCCAGTATCTGGATCTGGACTTTAAATGCTAATGGAATTTAAATGCTAAATTGTAAACTGTATCTCTACAGTTAAGATTCAGTGATGCTGACTGTAACGACCTCGTCTCCTCTCGCACCGACCATTCAGCCATTCAGCGATCGGCGTCGCCGGTTTACTAATCATCGGCCTGTCCCTTCATCATCCACACCTGTGTTCACTTTTGTTTTCCCTGATTTTCCCCTCTTTTTTAACGCCTCTGTCTCTCTCCTTTGTTGCGAAGTCTACACTTACCCGATGTGTATTCTGAGCGCTCTGAAACCTGTTTGGACATTCCCAGTATTATTCTGTGTTGCTCTCTTGTTTGTTTTCCACTCTGTGTTGGAATTTGTGTTTATTTGTACTTGCCCAGTTTTCATTAAAATACAAACATCTCTGCACTTGCGTCCGGCTTCCTGGTGATATCGTGACACTGTGGCACTATCACGTTTGCGTTTTCTCACGGAAACGCATCTCTAGTGTACAACATTAACATATGTGTATTATTAATATGATATCAATATTTCATTTTTTAAATATCATGGTTATCGTCAATACCAGTATATCCTGACACCCCTATTCTGGATGGATGTGCAGACTGGCTTTGCTTATTTAGAACAAACAGGAGTAAACACAAGACTCCCGCGAACCCACAGGTTTCGGGATTCAAAGTTAATGTACACACTTAGTGTAAATACACTAACACTTAGTAAACATTGACACTTAGTGTAAACACATTAAAAATTCAATTCCGTCCCGCTAAACAAGGGGAAAGTTACTAGCAAACTCACATGCAGCTAATGATTAAACTGCAACAAAGGAAAGCAGGGAGCAACATGGTCGACCAGCAGAGGGGGAGAGAGAGAACCAGGGCGTGGCAGGTACAGGACATTGCTATTCAAATTGTTGATGGTCGTCATGGGTTACACTGTGTGGGAGCTGGGCTGTGTTGTGTGAGGACTGGACTGTGCTGTGTGGGGAATAGACTGTGTTGTGTGAGGACTGTGCTGTGTTGTGTGAGGACTGTGCTGTGTTGTGTGGAGACAGTGCTGTGTTGTGTGGAGACTGTGCTGTGTTGTGTGGAGACAGTGCTGTGTTGTGTGGGGACAGGGCTGTGTTGTGTGGAGACAGTGCTGTGTTGTGTGGAGACAGTGCTGTGTTGTGTGGGGACAGGACTGTGTTGTGTGGAGACTGTGCTGTGTTGTGTGGGGACAGGGCTGTGTTGTGTGGAGACAGTGCTGTGTTGTGTGGAGACAGTGCTGTGTTGTGTGGGGACAGGACTGTGTTGTGTGGAGACTGTGCTGTGTTGTGTGGGGACAGGGCTGTGTTGTGTGGAGACAGTGCTGTGTTGTGTGGAGACAGTGCTGTGTTGTGTGGGGACAGGACTGTGTTGTGTGGAGACTGTGCTGTGTTGTGTGGGGACAGGGCTGTGTTGTGTGGAGACAGTGCTGTGTTGTGTGGAGACAGTGCTGTGTTGTGTGGGGACAGGACTGTGTTGTGTGGAGACTGTGCTGTGTTGTGTGGGGACAGGGCTGTGTTGTGTGGAGACAGTGCTGTGTTGTGTGGAGACAGTGCTGTGATTAAACAAACAGGGTCCAGCAAAGGAAGGCAGGAAGTAACACAAATGACCAGCAGAGGGGGACAGAGAGAACCAGAGCGTGACAGGTAAAGACAGGGTCCAGCAATGGAAGGCAGGAAGTAACACAAATGACCAGCAGAGGGGGACAGAGAGAACCAGGGCGTGACAGGTAAAGCTAAGACAGACACAGCACAGCCCCCACACAACACAGCACAGTCCCCACACAACACAGTCCAATCATCACACAACACAGTCTCCACACAGTGGCTGATCACCTAGTGGATTTATTTACATGCCAACAAAATAAACAGGTAAAAAAAAGAAAAAGAAAACCACACCAAAACAGTAACATATACACACTATTTACAGAACTCCTGCAAGGAGAAGACAAGACATTAATCCTGCAATGGCTTTTCCAATTATAGCCTCACTCAAGCACAGAATTTACACACTTACTCAAAAAAACCCCACATCTAAACCAAAATGGAAGGCTTTTATAGTTTAAAACAGGACATGATGTAAATGAACTTCCTGTGCAGACCGTGGGACTTTTACTTTAAGATGCTTAGGCCCGTGACATACGGGGGTCCTTTCCGTCACTGCGGCAATTCTCACACCCGAGAAACATCAAACTGATCTTACATTTAAACATTCACACAACTTACATTCAGCATCTATGCCTGGACAGCCCAACATAACGTAGCAGTTTAACAGTAATATGGAGATAGTGGAATAGGACAAATTGAATCGTTGGCCAACTTAACCAAATGTTTTGTTCTGGAATATTTTGACCGCTGACGTTCGTCTCTCTTTCTGATTCTTTTCAGAGCAGTAATGAGGACATTGGACGTCACACACGCAACAAAATCACAATGACAATGATCGGTGAAGATTTGACCAGTAATTTGATAAGAGGTTGTACTAAGTGTGTGTGTATGCTTGTGCGTGTGAATCCGTCCTCATCTTTAACCAGTTCAAGCATACAAACCATCCATTCCTGACAGAGAGTTGACGTGTCACAGTGTGTGACAGTGTGATTACACTAACTAAATTTAGTGTGTAATCTACATTTGACTCACGAAACCTGTGGGTTCCCGGGAGTCTTGTGTGTACTCCTGTTTGTTCTAAATAAGCAAAGCCAATCTGCACATCCATCCAGAACCTCCTTCAGTCCGTGACAATATGGAAATGATGGAATTGCAGGTATGGCTGTTTATTCATCTGTGACAGGACTGTCACTGCAAAAAAATACAGCTCAGCGAACCCTACTCTCCTCTGCTGTTTTCAGATTCCAGTTTCAATGTTGGCCTCCTATGACGTTCCTGTTAAGACTGACCGTTAACACAGACTGTCATAGACATATGCTGTCGTTGTTTTCTGTGTAACTCATGCGTCATCTCACATTCTTTAACTGTAAAAGTCTTCACCTTCCACATCTCTGTGGGAAGGTGGCATGTGTCGAATGGGCATTGTTTCATTAATTCTGCAATATGGCTTCACCACCCTGAACACAAAAGTAACATGCAGTTACCCTCCTAAAGTGTCTCAGAAGAGCACTGTACTGCTGCACTCTTCCAGGAGAAAGTCCATTCCAAAAACTCCTCTATGTCCTCACATGTGCAGGGGACTAGTGACTGTGAAAGGGTGTATGGTTAACATCATGTTTAATTCTAATCCAACCGTTTGGTGACTGTGTAAGGATCATCATTCAGGAGGAGATGACTCACATGAGGAGAGCCATGTTTGACCAGGCGTCTTAACTACGGCTGTTGACCGTGCTGTTGACCTCGGTCTCTGAGATGGTAAAACAAGCACTAGAACAGAAAAGAGTGAAGATGCTAAATGATAACCATGTGGTTGGAAGGGCTTTTGCTTGGACTCTTACACACTGTCATAGTGAGGAAGGTATCACACGTTCTCTCTGTAGGGTTGGTTCAGGACGGTGTTTAGTAATTCCGCGTGGGGGCGAGATGGGGTGTGATTTAGCTCTTACTAATTTATCAGGCGTTTCCCTTTATGTATCTCTTGCATGTTTTCTATTTTATGTTTAGTTTTTATTTTATGTTTTATTTTATTTGTTTGCCTAGCTGGGAAATCAAAAACACCAAAAAACGCCGTTTGAACGAGAGCGAAACAAGGCACAGAGTGATACGGCAGTTGGACAGGACTGTCTGGGCAGGATTCTTTCCACTGGTTTTCAGTAAGTGAATCAATGCACTTTATGAAACCATCAGTTTCCCACAGAGTCTAGGGCTGTTTCCACACTTGAAACCTTTATGTCTGAAGTTGCTTTTGATAAATCTTTGCTGGTATTGCCTGGTTCACACATGCACCTGATACGAAAAAGTGTTACCTCCTGCCTGCCTTTGCTGCACCCTGGTAGTTTATTAATCATTAGTTGCTCCTGAGTTTGCCTAACGAGCCCTGTTCTGTACATTATAAATACTCCTAGTTTTCCCTCGTTGAGTGGGATGCTTCAGTGTGTTTACACTAAGTGTGTACATTAAGTTTGAATCCCGAAACCTGTCGGCTCCTGGGGAGGCTTTTGTTTACTCCTGCTTCCCTCAGTCCCTGCCCGTATGCAAATGATTTCACTGCAGGTGCGGCTGTTTGTCCCTTTGTGGCAAAACTGTTATTGCAAAAAACGATGCAATGCTCTTTATGAAACCATCAGTTCCCCACAGAGTCAAGTTTCCACATTTGGTACCTTTGTCTGAAGTTGCTTTTGATAAATCTTTGCTGGTATTGCCTGGTTCACACATGCAGCTGATAGGACGAGTGGACTGAAAGATGGCTGAATAAGACAGGCTGTGGTAATTACATGTGAAGTGAAATTACAGCCTTAGGATTTCTGTAGCCTTTTAGCCAATGTTTCTCAATTCAAAAACCAGTCAAACAACAAACAGTAAAGACCAAAATGACAGTCACACGCACTGGTCCCAGATATGCCACCAGCCAAATGTCAGGTTTTAAATGTTTTTTTGTTTTTTTTTTATTTTAAGCATGTCACATAACTGTGCCCAGACGGCTGTGTTAAACTCACATGCTTCAGTTGAACTGTTGTGTCCTGTTTTTTGGGGTTTTGCATCACAAAGACACATCACTGTGGGACAGACCCTGAGCTTAATACAGAAGACCTGCTCTTGTAGTAGTCTGCACTTTGATCTAGTCAATTAAGTTATAACTGTTCAGTTTCACGTGTGATCGAGGTTGATATTTGAACAAAGTTCCAAATTTTTGTTTCCTGAAGTTCTCAGTAAGGTTCTTAGTTCAAAAATGATTAGTATTTACTTTCACGTATTGGCATTTATGTTATGATAAAACCAATTATTTCTGTGGAGAAAATCATTCTAAATTTACCAGAATGTCAGATGGGACTACAAATCGTGATCAGATAACCAAGTTACTGGCCATAGACAATACATGGCTGTAGTTGATAAAGGTTTTATAAAGTTCCATAATTAAACAAAGAAGAGGAAATACATGATGTGTATCCCAGACATAAAGATTAATATTCACATCTAAACATTTGATAAATGCATGAAAAATACATTCATGTACATTAATGTGCAATGTTTTGCTTTAAAGCACTTTCAGACACTGTCAAGTTTAAAACTCCAGCATCCAGTATATATATATATGTATTTATATATATGTGTATATATATGTGTGTGTGTGCGTGTGTGTGTGTATCCGTGTATATATATATATATATATATATATATATATATATATATATATATGTATAGTTTCTGAATATATCCACTTTTTTCAGCTATTTCAGCTATTTTACCTGTGACGTGGAATATTTACTTTAACAATGAAATACGTCTGGCTTTCTGTGATCTCAAAAGACCATCTAACCATGATTCAATGGCAGTCATCTTTAATGGATTCTGACTCTGTGCCCTTAAGTAAGTCCTTTTGCTTTATAACCCATAATTCTCTCCACAGTCCAGAGAGAATAAATGTTTATGTGGGAATTCATGTTTAAATTAAACATCAGACTCATATATACTGTGCGTCTCAAACTTCAGACAATGTAAGTCTTCTCTGTCTAAAACCAAGACAACTCTGGATAGGGAGACTAGATTTCTCAACACAAAGAGCAAAGAGTGAGTGGTACTCTGTCTTTTTGTTGTCTAACAACACAAGCATTCACAAACATTCACAAGCATTCACAAACGTTCACAAACATTCACCGGTGAAGCTATGTGACGTTTTAAATAAAGAATAAACAGAATAATTTTATAATAAAATCCAGTGGCTCCTTGAATCTAAACATTTTAATTCATGGGCCATTAGATTTCCATGTGTCAACATTGAAGTAAACTTTGAATTGGTATGAAAAGGCATTTGTCTTCTTTCCCCAACACTTCATCTGTAAAATAGAAAGAACAAATTCATCATGATGGAATTCTAGGGTGCAGTGACCGAACACATTCTTTTCTATAGCATTCAAACAATGACAAGTCCAATGAATAAAATGGACACACCCAAACCTGTAAGGCCATGTAAAGCTGATGGAGGGATGGAGTCTTTTTATCAGTGAACAGAACCTCAGACACATCTCTTCCTCCATCCAACATGTTCCCTCACCTCTCTCTCACTCAGACGTCTCTCACAGCACACAATGGACAGAAGTCCTCCGCTCCAGACAGAGAGTGGGACATATCTGAGGCAGTGAACTGTGGATATTATAGAGCATTCTGGTACGCTGCCTGTCACTCCACTCATCCTAATGGCGTGAGTCCGTGGAAGAGCCGTGACACTCATTAAGCAGTTGGTGTTGGTGTTGACTGGTGACCTCATCAGAGCCAAATGGTGCCCGAGAACACATGTGAGTCATCTTTTGAATGGAGGGACAGTGAGAATACAAAGGGAATATTAATTGATAATTACTGGGAAAAAAAAACAGTGAGTGGACATTGTGACGGAACCACCTTCTCTCCCCCCTGTCTTATCTGTACCTGCCACGCCCTGGTTCTCTCTCTCCCCCTGTCTTACCTGTACCTGCCATGCCCTGGTTCTCTCTCTCCCCCTGTCTTATCTGTACCTGCCAAGCCCTGGTTCTCTCTCTCCCCCTGTCTTATCTGTACCTGCCAAGCCCTGGTTCTCTCTCTCCCCCTGTCTTATCTGTACCTGCCACGCCCTGGTTCTCTCTCTCCCCCTGTCTTATCTGTACCTGCCACGCCCTGGTTCTCTCTCCCTGTCTTAGCTGTACCTGCCACGCCCTGGTTCTCTCTCCCCCCTGTCTTATCTGTACCTGCCACGCCCTGGTTCTCTCTCCCCCCTGTCTTATCTGTACCTGCCACGCCCTGGTTCTCTCTCTCCCCCTGTCTTACCTGTACCTGCCACGCCCTGGTTCTCTCTCTCCCCCTGTCTTACCTGTACCTGCCACGCCCTGGTTCTCTCTCTCCCCCCTGTCTTATCTGTACCTGCCACGCCCTGGTTCTCTCTCCCCCTGTCTTACCTGTACCTGCCATGCCCTGGTTCTCTCTCTCCCCCTGTCTTATCTGTACCTGCCATGCCCTGGTTCTCTCTCTCCCCCTGTCTTATCTGTACCTGCCACGCCCTGGTTCTCTCTCCCCCCTGTCTTATCTGTACCTGCCACGCCCTGGTTCTCTCTCTCCCCTGTCTTATCTGTACCTGCCATGCCCTGGTTCTCTCTCCCCCTGTCTTAGCTGTACCTGCCACGCCCTGGTTCTCTCTCTCCCCCTGTCTTATCTGTACCTGCCACGCCCTGGTTCTCTCTCTCCCCCTGTCTTATCTGTACCTGCCATGCCCTGGTTCTCTCTCCCCCTCTGCTGGTCGACCATGTTGCTCCCTGCTTTCCTTTCTTGCAGTTTAATCATTAGCTGCGTGTGAGTTTGCTAGTAACTTTCCCCTTGTTTAGTGGGACAGAATTGAATTTTCAATGCGTTTACACTAATGTTTCCTAAGTGTTAGTGTATTTACATTAAGTGTGTACATTAACTTTGAATCCCGAAACCTGTGGGTTCGCGGGAGTCTTGTGTTTACTCCTGTTTGTTCTAAATAAGCAAAGCCAGTCTGCACGTCCATCCAGAATAGGGGTGTCAGGATATACCGGTATTGATGAGAACCATGCTATTTAAAAACTCAAATATTGATATCATGTTAATAATACACATATGTTAATGTTGTACACTAGAGATGCGTTTCCGTGAGAAAACGCAAACGTGATAGCACCGCAGCATCACTGAATCTTAACTGTAGAGATACAATTTACAATTTAGCATTTAAATTCCATTAGCATTTAAATTCCAGATCCAGATACTGGATCTGTCTCCAGCTGAAGTGTAGTCACAGAACAAAAGACCACTGAATCCAACTAAAAACCAGTCAAACATCAAAGGGTAAAGACCAAAATGACAGTCACACACACTGATCTCAGTTATGCCACCAGCCAAATGTTAGGTTTTAAATGGGTTATTTCAGCATGTCACATAACTGTGCCCAGATCGCTGTGTTAAATTCACATGCTTCAGCTGATCTCTTATTTCCTGTTTTTTGGGGTTTTGCATCACAAAGACACATCACTGTGGGACAGACCCTGAGCTTAATTTTGAGTGAATTAATGTTTAAACGTCAGACTCATATATATATATATATATATATATGTATGCATGTATGTATGTATGTATGTATGTATTTATATATGTGTGTATATATATATTAGTGTGTGTGTGTGTGTGTGTGTGTGTGTATATATAGTTTCTGAATATATAAATGTAAAGCTGTGTGCATATATATATATATATATATATAATTCCTGAATATATAAGTCTGTGCTCTGTAAGGCAGGGCGGTGTGGCTGAAAGTAAAGGTAAGGTTAAGTTCTAAATGACATCACTGTGTCCTTTGATAGTGGTGAACGCTGCCGTCCTCATACCAAGAAAATAAGGACCCCTTAATGAAGTCCAAATTATTGCCTCATTCAAATATAAATTATTTAACGTTTTTGCTTGATTATCTTTGATTGTACTGTAAAATTTTACTGATGCTAATGTTAAACTTGTTTTGCTCACTCAGTAGCCTCTGAAGAAAGAAAAAATTCAAAACAGAAAAACAACTGTCTTGTGATATGCCTGAGTATAAACTAACTTTTATATATTCAGAGATACCTTTATATATTCGGAATTACATTTATTATATTTATTATGTATTTGTATATTCATATATTCATATTTATATATTCATACTCATATTTATATATTACATAATTACATTTTTACTTTCAAATGTAATTACATAATTATTATATATATATATATATATATATATATATATATATATATATTAAACCTGTGGCTTCATAAGTATTCTGTGTCTAAAACCAAGACAACTTAGGGATGGGGAGCCTAGACTTCTCAACACAAAGGGTCTTTTGGTGTCTACGACACAAGCATTCACAAACATTCACTGGTGAAACTATGTGACATTTTAAATGAAGAATAAACAGTTTGGTTTTATAATAAAATTGGCTCCTGGAATCTAAAAATTGAAATTCATGGAACTTTAAATTTCCATCTGTCAACACTGAAGCAAACAGGAGGCACAGTGCCAAAGTGATCATGCTTACCTAGAATATTTACCTGTGATGCGGAAAAATTATTTCCCATAATTTTTGTCGAAAAGCCCACAAAGAATAAATATTTGATTGAATTTATGTTTAAACATCAGACTCGTATATATATATATATCAAACCCGAGGCAATGTAAGTATTCTGTGCCTAAATCCAAGACAGCTGTGTACAGGGAGACTAGATTTCTCAGCACAACGGGTGAGTAGTGCTCTGTCTTTTGGTGTCTACGACACAAACTTTCACTGGTGAAAATGTGTGACATTTTAGATGAAGAATAAACAGTTTAGTTTTTACAATCAAATCCAGTGGCTCCTTGAATCTAAACATTTAAATTCATGGGCCATTAGATTTCCATGTGTTAACACTGAGGTATACTCGAAGTATTGGTATGAAAAGGCATTAGTCTTCTTTCCCCAACACTTCATCTGTAAAATGGCATGTCGGTACAATTAAAATGAAACTCGACAGTAGAAAATGTGCTCTTCATCAATATACAGTATGTACTTTCTGTAGAACTGCATTAATTTCATAAAACTCTCACATGTGTGTTTCATCGTTCTTACCTCTCCAGGTATTGAACTTCTCAGCTGTTAACCAAGTATGAAGGTCGTTCAGAAGGCAGGTTATGACTAAAAAGCTGATTCATTACCTCTGTGTATGTGTATTGTCAGTAATTTACATCTGTTCCAATTCTAGAGCTAAGTTTGAATCTCATTGTCTTTCTAGGTTGGCTTGTTATTTGCTCTACTGCTCCCCCTGTTGGTGGAATCTCTTTCTGTCACCACGGCTGCGAAGAGCTGTTCAGAGGGAAAAGCGGGGAAAGAGAAAAAATGGACAGTAGGTTTCTAAGTAGACTCAACTTGTAATAGGTTTTACATATTTTTATATCTAACTGTTCACAGGTTCTGAAAAAAAATTAAATTCCCCCTCCCCCACTCTCTCTCTTTCTCTCTCTCTCTCAGGTGATTCAGAGGAGGATGGATGGAACATTGAACTTCTACAGGCCCTGGGATCAGTATAAGAAAGGCTTTGGTAACCCTGACGGAGAGTTTTGGCTGGGTATGTTAAATCTTAGATGAATATTATAAACCAGTCTCAATATACTGATACCTGATCTTCTGACCAGGAAGAAAAAAAATATACACACACACACACACACACACACACACACACACACACACAGACACATATATATACATATATACATACATACATACATACATACATACATACATATATATATACACACACACACACACACACACACACACACACACACACACACACATATATATATATATATATATATATATATACATATATATACACAGACACAAACACACACACACATACACAATGGAGACTGCTTATAGTGATCACGTCTGTCCTGGTGAAACTGATCGCTATGAGCGGATGATCATTATAACCGATATTTTTGCTTTTTCTTCATTTCTCATGCAGACTGCCATCGAGTTAACATTTATTATAATTTATTGCATGAATATAAAGTAATGAAACAGACAGCATCGCTATTTGCGGAATTTTATGGACTATATATATTTACTATATATATTTACACACAACAATTTATTTTTCTTCTTTGGATACATTTGTGTATGGAGTTTTGTCAAATCTGAAAGTTTCACTGACACTTGATGTCCTATCAATCCAGGACTGGAAAACATCCACCAGCTGACCAAGGGGAAGAAGTTTGAGCTGAGAGTAGACATGGAAGATTTTGATGGAAAGACGGCACATGCCCAGTATTCCTCTTTCTCCGTAGGCTCTGAGAGAGATGGTTACAGACTGCATGTTAGTGGATACATTAAAGCAAAGGCAGGAGATGCAGGTAAGAAACAGAACGTGCTGGTTTTTGACTTTTTACATTACATTTACATTACATCTTCTCAACGGAACGAAAGAATCGATCTTAAATGGATGGTGTTTGGAAAATTCATCGTGATGGAGAATTTGTGACCGTGACTCAGTGAGTCATGTGACTGTGACTCAGTGAGTCTGGTATTTCTGGTACATCTTCCTGTTCCTCTGCTGTTATTTTATGTGTTGTCTCTTAGTCTTGCTTTTACTCCTACGCTTTATTCCTCTGATCCATGTAGACTTGTACTGGTCAATCTTTATTCCCCTGATCCATGTAGACTTGTACTGGTCAATCTTTATTCCTCTGATCCATGTAGACTTGTACTGGTCAATCTTTATTCCTCTGATCCATGTAGACTTGTACTGGTCAATCTTTATTCCCCTGATCCATGTAGACTTGTACTGGTCAATCTTTATTCCCCTGATCCATGTAGACTTTTACTGGTAATCTTTATTCCTCTGATCCATGTACACTTGTATTGGTCAATCTTTCCGCCTGGACTGGAAAGGACTTTGGGCCAACTCCTGTTGTTTTTAAATGTGCTATAGAAAGAAAAGTGACCTGACTTGACTTGTCTTCTCTCACTCAGGTGACTCTCTCACATTCCACAATGGACAGAAGTTCTCCACTTTTGACAGAGACCAGGACAAGCAAAGCAAACAGAACTGTGCCAGAAGATATCTTGGAGCATTCTGGTATAAACACTGTCACACTGCTAATCCCAATGGTGTGTATCTGTGGGGGAAGCATACCACTCATTATGCAATTGGTATAAATTGGTATCACTGGAAAGGTTTCTCTTACTCACTGAAAAAAATAAGCATGAAAATCAGGCCAGTGGCGTAAACACAGCAGGACCTCTGTGATGTCATGAGAGGACCTCTGTGATGTCATGACAGGACCTCTGTGATGTCATGAGGTGTGCACGTTTCTTAAAGCAGCGTGCACCTCTGGCTGTGTACTCACCATGGTCTCGCTCAAAAATCTCCCCTATCTCTGTCACTCCACATCTCCTGGCCAATCAGAGCTTAGTGCTCCGTTCTGTCAAATCATTAGCCACCTCCTCAACTAGCTCATGATCTGTGTATCACACCCATCTTATTGTTGGACATTTGCTCATCAGTACTCTCTGAGGAAATGCTCCTGGTTGGTTTTTGTCAGTGGCAAAGTCTCCCACCTACAAAAGTGTCCTGAGCTGGAATGGCCCCTGTTCTTCTTTATTGAACCTTGACTCTTTACTGTTTTCTGACTTAGTTTCTGAGTTGCATTAAAATTTCAATTTGCATCGAAAGTTTGTCTGAGTTTGCATTCTGTCTCTTTAAACTCATCTGTTGAGATCATTTGCCTTGTGTCTTTAAAAAAATAGAGAGGAGGTAACCCTTTGTTTTACAGTCTGCTGATTGGCAGGTATTAACTAGGAAATGAGATGGTGGGAAAACACAGTTATTAGGACAGGAAGTACTACAGGAAGTCAAGTCCAGTCACTTTTATTTCTATAGCACATTTAAACACAACAGGAGTTGGCCCAATGTGCTTTCCAGTTGAGGCAGAAAAATGATCAATACAAGTGGATAAAAGGATTAACTACAGTACTACATCATTTCCTGGCAAGTACACAGAAACCTACTCCGACACTAGATGGCAACAACCCTAACCTTAAACCTAACCCTGACCCTGACCCTAACCCTAACCCTAACCATCTAGTTTCCTAGTAGGTTTCCGTGTTCTTCCTAGAAAATAACTTAGTTCTTACCATACATTTCTACTGGGTACTTTCCAAATAACTTTATTTTGTTGCCTTCTATTCAGCTTTTTTGGCATTTTCCTAATAACTGTATCTTTATTATTCTAAGCATTTAGGTTCTCATTTAACCCTTATACTTTAACATTATATTACATTAATACATTAATACAATACATTATGTACATTACACACACACACACACACACACACACACACATATATATATACATATATATATATATATCTCAAGCCTGAGGCAATGTAAGTTCAACATTCAAGAGATTCTAGATTCAACTTTCAAGACTCACTTTATTGCCCCAAACTGTAGGAACCTTGGCTACATCCACAAAAAAAAACCATTCCACATACATAAAAGACAGAGTAAAATCCATACGATATGCAAATATGCGTTTGCTGCAGTGTCTGATTGGCTGCTGTGTGATGGGGTGTGTTTTTATTGTGATGACTGACACTCCTGTACAGGGGAAACACACACACACACACTCTGTGCAGCTGAAGTTAGAACTAGCCTGACTCATACAAACTGCACGGAAGGCAAGAGGAGTGAGACAGCATCCATCCCTGCAGTCTACATACGATCAGGCTGTGCTAAGGGAAAGACAACAAGACAATAACTGATGCATCTCATGTTCTATACACTGAGTACCAGCCACTGCCATCAGGGAGGAGGTTTAAAATACCACGGTGTCGTTTGAATAGGTTTAAAAAACGCTTTTATCCCTACTTCAGTAAAACATTTTAAATGGCGGCAGACATAACAGGGATGGAATCGATATGACCGTTTTCCAGCTGTAGCGTCTCTCTGCACTTTTCTGGCATAACAGCTTTTATCTATTGATTGGTTTATCTATTTATCTATTTTTTTTTACTGTATGTTTTGATTATTATGTTCTTAGATATGTTTCTTGGTCCCTTGGTAGCTGTTTTACTCTGTCTTTTATGTATGTGGAATGTTTTCTTTGTGGATGCAGCCAAGGTTCCTGCAGTGTGGGGCAATAAAGTGAGTCTTGAATGTTGAATCTAGAATCTCTTGAATGTTGAACCTAGAATCTCTTGAATGTTAAATCTAGAATCTCTTGATTGTTGAACTTACATTGCCTCAGGCTTGATATGTATATATGAGTATGTATGTGTAATTGTTACGTGCGGCGCGTTTGTGTGTGTGTTTGCATCTTGCTGCGTCATGTGTTTTGTTTTTCTCTCTCGCTCCTCTCGCCTGTCACCTGACACAGGGATCCAGCGGTGGCGCGAACAGCTGCCACTCCCCACCTGGCCTGGTGTTGCGTCCCACCTCCGTGTTCCCAGCCAGCCAACCAAAGACGGAGCACCCCTCGTCGGATGGCCAACCGGAGATGGGGCGCGGAAATTTAAAGATGCCAGTTGTTAGCTGTGGTAGATTTTCGGTCTCGTTTTGCGTTCGCTTGTGCTCTATTGTATTATAATTACTCGCTGTATATCGTGTTTGACTGTTGTTATTGTTGACTACGGATTTGGATTACGGATTGGTTTTGGTTGCTTTCGATTGGCGTGGGGAGAAGAACAGGTAAGAAGGAGATCCCCGCGCTAGGAGTAAACTGTGTATAGGGGTTAGGTTAGACGCGGGTGCCACTATTGTATGTTTTGTTTTGTAGGCAGTGAGTGTAGTTAGGTTTATTTTGGCTCTGCCACCTTTTTAGTTTCTCGTAGTTACGTGTGTGTTTCCGTAGGCAGTTAGGGTGGTTTCTGTTATATTTCGTTCATTCTTTTGGCACCGTCTGTAGTTCTCTCCCCTCTCCGTGTTCAGGTGTAAATATTTCTGTATATATATATATTCTTGTAAATATTCTTTTGTCACTTTGTAAATATCTTTAATACATTGCACTTTTTTTGTTGTACATTGCTCCCGTGTCCGTGTGTTTTTCCCCTCGCACCGTCCCAATCCGACACTGGTGGTGGGTTTCTTTATGCTATGTCCCTGCTTCATACCCCTAGACCCAACTCACCATCCGGGACGTAACAGTAATGTACATAATGTATTAATGTATTAATGTAATATAATGTTAAAGTATAAAGGTTAAATGAGAACCTAAATGCTTAGAATAATAAAGATACAGTTATTAGGAAAGAAAAAAAAAACTGAATAGAAGGCAACAAAATAAAGTTATTTGGAAAGTACCCAGTAGAAATGTATGGTAAGAACTAAGTTATTTTCTAGGAAGAACACGGAAACCTACTAGGAAACTAGATGGTTAGGGTTAGGTTTAGGGTCAGGGTCAGGGTTAGGTTTAAGGTTAGGGTTGTTGCCATCTAGTGTCGGAGTAGGTTTCTGTGTACTTGCCAGGAAATGATGTAGTTCTGTAGTTAATCCTTTTATCCACTTGTATTGATCATTTTTCTGCCTCAACTGGAAAGTACATTGGGCCAACTCCTGTTGTGTTTAAATGTGCTATAGAAATAAAAGTGACTGGACTTGACTTCCTGTAGTACTTCCTGTCCTAATAACTGTGTTTTCCCACCATCTCATTTCCTAGTTAATACCTGCCAATCAGCAGACTGTAAAACAAAGGGTTACCTCCTCTCTATTTTTTTTAAAGACACAAGGCAAATGATCTCAACAGATGAGTTTAAAGAGACAGAATGCAAACTCAGACAAACTTTCAATGCAAATTGAAATTTTAATGCAACTCAGAAACAAAGTCAGAAAACAGTAAAGAGTCAAGGTTCAATAAAGAAGAACAGGGGCCATTCCAGCTCAGGACACTTTTGTAGGTGGGAGACTTTGCCACTGACAAAAACCAACCAGGAGCATTTCCTCAGAGAGTACTGATGAGCAAATGTCCAACAATAAGATGGGTGTGATACACAGATCATGAGCTAGTTGAGGAGGTGACTAATGATTTGACAGAACGGAGCACTAAGCTCTGATTGGCCAGGAGATGTGGAGTGACAGAGATAGGGGAGATTTCTGAGCGAGACCATGGTGAGTACACAGCCAGAGGTGCACGCTGCTTTAAGAAACGTGCACACCTCATGACATCACAGAGGTCCTGCTGTGTTTACGCCACTGGCCTGATTTTCATGCTTATTTTTTTCAGTGAGTAAGAGAAACCTTTCCAGTATTTCCAAGTTATACCAATTGCATAATGAGTGGTATGCTTCCCCCACAGATACACACCATTGGGATTAGCAGCGTGACAGTGTTTGTACCAGAATGCTCCAAGATATCTTCTGGCACAGTTCTGTTTGCTTTGCTTGTCCTGGTCTCTGTCAAAAGTGGAGAACTTCTGTCCATTGTGTTCTGTGAGAGAGTCACCTGAGTGAGAGAAGCCAAGTTAAGTCAGGTCACTTTTCTTTCTATAGCACATTTAAAATCAGCAGGAGTTGGCCGAAAGTCCTTTCCAGTCCAGGCGGAAAGATTGACCAGTAAAACTCTACATGGATCAGAGGAATAAAGATTACCAGTAAAAGTCTACATGGATCAGGGGAATAAGGATTGACCAGTACAAGTCTACATGGATCAGAGGAATAAAGATTGACCAGTACAAGTCTACATGGATCAGAGGAATAAAGATTACCAGTAAAAGTCTACATGGATCAGGGGAATAAAGATTGACCAGTACAAGTCTACATGGATCAGAGGAATAAAGATTGACCAGTACAAGTCTACATGGATCAGAGGAATAAAGATTGACCAGTACAAGTCTACATGGATCAGAGGAATAAAGATTGACCAGTACAAGTCTACATGGATCAGAGGAATAAAGATTGACCAGTACAAGTCTACATGGATCAGAGGAATAAAGATTGACCAGTACAAGTCTACATGGATCAGAGGAATAAAGCGTATGAGTAAAAGCAAGACTAAGAGACAACACATAAAATAACAGCAGAGGAACAGGAAGATGTACCAGAAATACCAGACTCACTGAGTCACAGTCACATGACTCACTGAGTCATGGTCACAAATTCTCCATCACGATGAATTTTCCAAACACCATCCATTTAAGATCGATTCTTTCGTTCCGTTGGGAAGGTGTAATGTTTGTAAAAAGTCAAAAACCAGGACGTTCTGTTTCTTACCTGCATCTCCTGCCTTTGCTTTAATGTATCCACTAACATGCAGTCTGTAACCCTCTCTCTCAGAGCCTACGGAGAAAGAGGAATACTGGGCATGTGCCGTCTTTCCATCAAAATCTTCCATGTCTACTCTCAGCTCAAACTTCTTCCCCTTGGTCAGCTGGTGGATGTTTTCCAGTCCTGGATTGATAGGACATCAAGTGTCAGTGAAACTTTCAGATTTGACAAAACTCCATACACAAATGTATCCAAAGAAGAAAAATAATTGTTGTGTGTAAATATATATAGTAAATATATATAGTCCATAAAATTCCGCAAATAGCGATGCTGTCTGTTTCATTACTTTATATTCATGTAATAAATTATAATAAATGTCAACTCGATGGCAGTCTGCATGAGAAATAAAGAAAAAGCAAAAATATCGGTTATAATGATCATCCGCTTATAGCGATCAGTTTCACCAGGACAGACGTGATCACTATAAGCAGTCTCCATTGTGTGTGTGTCTGTGTATATATATATGTGTGTGTGTGTGTGTGTGTGTGTGTGTGTGGGTGTGTATATATATATATATATATATATGTATGTATGTATGTATGTATGTATGTATGTATATATGTATATATATGTGTCTGTGTGTGTGTGTGTGTGTGTGTGTGTGTGTGTGTGTGTGTGTGTGTGTGTATTTTTTTTCTTCCTGGTCAGAAGATCAGGTATCAGTATATTGAGTCTGGTTTATAATATTCATCTAAGACTTAACATACCCAGCCAAAACTCTCCGTCAGGGTTACCAAAGCCTTTCTTATACTGATCCCAGGGCCTGTAGAAGTTCAATGTTCCATCCATTCTCCTCTGAATCACCTGAGAGAGAGAGAGAAAGAGAGAGAGTGGGGGAGGGGGAATTTAATTTTTTTTTCAGAACCTGTGAACAGTGAGATATAAAAATATGTAAAACCTATTACAAGTTGAGTCTACTTAGAAACCTACTGTCCATTTTTTCTCTTTCCCCGCTTTTCCCTCTGAACAGCTCTTCGCAGCCGTGGTGACGGAAAAAGATTCCACCAACAGGGGGAGCAGTAGAGCAAATAACAAGCCAACCTAGAAAGACAATGAGATTCAAACTTAGCTCTAGAATTGGAACAGATGTAAATTACTGACAATACACATACACAGAGGTAATGAAGTAGCTTTTTAGTCATAACCTGCCTTCTGAACGACCTTCATACTTGGTTAACAGCTGAGAAGTTCAATACCTGGAGAGGTAAGAACGATGAAACACACATGTGAGAGTTTTATGAAATTAATGCAGTTCTACAGAAAGTACATACTGTATATTGATGAAGAGCACATTTTCTACTGTCGAGTTTCATTTTAATTGCACCGACATGCCATTTTACAGATGAAGTGTTGGGGAAAGAAGACTAATGCCTTTTCATACCAATACTTCGAGTATACCTCAGTGTTAACACATGGAAATCTAATGGTCCATGAATTTAAATGTTTAGATTCAAGGAGCCACTGGATTTGATTGTAAAAACTAAACTGTTTATTCTTCATCTAAAATGTCACACATTTTCACCAGTGAAAGTTTGTGTCGTAGACACCAAAAGACAGAGCACTACTCACCCGTTGTGCTGAGAAATCTAGTCTCCCTGTACACAGTTGTCTTGGATTTAGGCACAGAATACTTACATTACCTCAGGTTTGATATATATATACGAGTCTGATGTTTAAACATTAATTCAATCAAATATTTATTCTTTGTGGGCTTTTCGACAAGAATTATTTACCGCATCACAGGTAAATATTCTAGGTAAGCATGATCACTTTGGCACTGTGCCTCCTGTTTGCTTCAGTGTTGACAGATGGAAATTTAAAGTTCCATGAATTTCAATTTTTAGATTCCAGGAGCCAATTTTATTACAAAACCAAACTGTTTATTCTTCATTTAAAATGTCACATAGTTTCACCAGTGAATGTTTGTGAATGCTTGTGTCGTAGACACCAAAACACCCTTTGTGTTGAGAAGTCCAGGCTCCCCATCCCTAAGTTGTCTTGGTTTTAGACACAGAATACTTACGAAGACCTGTTAAATAATTTAAATTTGGACTTCATTAAGGGGTCCTTATTTTCTTGGTATGAGGACGGCAGCGTTCACCACTATCAAAGGACACAGTGATGTCATTTAGAACTTAACCTTACCTTTACTTTCAGCCACACCGCCCTGCCTTACAGAGCATAGACTTATATATTCAGGAATTATAGATATATATACACACACACACACACACACACACACACACACACACACACATATATATATATACACACATATATATAAATACATACATACATACATACATGCATACATATATATATATATATGAGTCTGACGTTTAAACATTAATTCACTCAAAATTAAGCTCAGGGTCTGTCCCACAGTGATGTGTCTTTGTGATGCAAAACCCCCAAAAAACAGGAAATATCAGATCAGCTGAAGTATGTGAATTTAACACAGCGATCTGGGCACAGTTATGTGACATGCTGAAATAACCCATTTAAAACCTGACATTTGGCTGGTGGCATAACTGAGATCAGTGTGTGTGACTGTCATTTTGGTCTTTACTGTTTGATGTTTGACTGGGTTTTAGTTGGATTCAGTGGTCTTTTGTTCTGTGACTACACTTCAGCTGGAGACAGATCCAGTATCTGGATCTGGAATTTAAATGCTAATGGAATTTAAATGCTAAATTGTAAATTGTATCTCTACAGTTAAGATTCAGTGATGCTGCGGTGCTATCACGTTTGCGTTTTCTCACGGAAACGCATCTCTAGTGTACAACATTAACATATGTGTATAATTAACATGATATCAATATTTGAGTTTTTAAATAGCATGGTTATTGTCAATACCGGTATATCCTGACACCCCTATTCTGGATGGACGTGCAGACTGGCTTTGCTTATTTAGAACAAACAGGAGTAAACACAAGACTCCCGGGAACCCACAGGTTTCGGGATTCAAAGTTAATGTACACACTTAATGTAAATACACTAACACTTAGTAAACATTGACACTGAAAATTCAATTCCGTCCCACTAAACAAGGGGAAAGTTACTAGCAAAATCACACGCAGCTAATGATTAAACTGCAAGAAAGGAAAGCAGGGAGCAACATGGTCGACCAGCAGAGGGGGAGAGAGAGAACCAGGGCGTGGCAGGTACAGATAAGACAGGGGGAGAGAGAGAAGCAGGGCGTGGCAGGTACAGATAAGACAGGGGGAGAGAGAGAACCAGGTCGTGGCAGGTACAGATAAGACAGGGGGAGAGAGAACCAGGGCTTGGCAGGTACAGATAAGACAGGGGGAGAGAGAGAACCAGGGCGTGGCAGGTACAGGTAAGACAGGGGGAGAGAGAACCAGGGCGTGGCAGGTACAGGTAAGACAGGGGGAGAGAGAACCAGGGCGTGGCAGGTACAGGTAAGACAGGGGCAGGGGGAGAGAGAGAACCAGGGCGTGGCAGGTACAGATAAGACAGGGGGAGAGAGAGAACCAGGGCGTGGCAGGTACAGCTAAGACAGGGGGAGAGAGAGAACCAGGGCGTGGCAGGTACAGGTAAGACAGGGGGAGAGAGAGAACCAGGGCGTGGCAGGTACAGATAAGACAGGGGGAGAGAGAGAACCAGGGCGTGGCAGGTACAGGTAAGACAGGGGGAGAGAGAGAACCAGGGCGTGGCAGGTACAGGTAAGACAGGGGGAGAGAGAGAACCAGGGCGTGGCAGGTACAGATAAGACAGGGAGAGAGAGAACCAGGGCGTGGCAGGTACAGATAAGACAGGGGGAGAGAGAGAACCAGGGCGTGGCAGGTACAGATAAGACAGGGGGAGAGAGAGAACCAGGTCGTGGCAGGTACAGATAAGACAGGGGGAGAGAGAACCAGGGCATGGCAGGTACAGATAAGACAGGGGGAGAGAGAGAACCAGGGCGTGGCAGGTACAGGTAAGACAGGGGAGAGAGAACCAGGGCGTGGCAGGTACAGGTAAGACAGGGGGAGAGAGAACCAGGGCGTGGCAGGTACAGGTAAGACAGGGGCAGGGGGAGAGAGAGAACCAGGGCGTGGCAGGTACAGATAAGACAGGGGGAGAGAGAGAACCAGGGCGTGGCAGGTACAGCTAAGACAGGGGGAGAGAGAGAACCAGGGCGTGGCAGGTACAGGTAAGACAGGGGGAGAGAGAGAACCAGGGCGTGGCAGGTACAGATAAGACAGGGGGAGAGAGAGAACCAGGGCGTGGCAGGTACAGGTAAGACAGGGGGAGAGAGAGAACCAGGGCGTGGCAGGTACAGGTAAGACAGGGGGAGAGAGAGAACCAGGGCGTGGCAGGTACAGATAAGACAGGGAGAGAGAGAACCAGGGCGTGGCAGGTACAGATAAGACAGGGGGAGAGAGAGAACCAGGGCGTGGCAGGTACAGATAAGACAGGGGGAGAGAGAGAACCAGGGCGTGGCAGGTACAGGTAAGACAGGGGGAGAGAGAACCAGAGCGTGGCAGGTACAGATAAGACAGGGAGAGAGAGAACCAGGGCGTGGCAGGTACAGATAAGACAGGGGGAGAGAGAGAACCAGGGCGTGGCAGGTACAGATAAGACAGGGGGAGAGAGAACCAGGGCGTGGCAGGTACAGATAAGACAGGGGGAGAGAGAACCAGGGCGTGGCAGGTACAGGTAAGACAGGGGGAGAGAGAACCAGGGCGTGGCAGGTACAGATAAGACAGGAGGAGAGAGAGAACCAGGGCGTGGCAGGTACAGATAAGACAGGGGGAGAGAGAACCAGGGCGTGGCAGGTACAGATAAGACAGGGGGAGAGAGAGCACCAGGGCGTGGCAGGTACAGATAAGACAGGGGGAGAGAGAACCAGGGCGTGGCAGGTACAGATAAGACAGGGAGAGAGAGAACCAGGGCGTGGCAGGTACAGATAAGACAGGGGGAGAGAGAGAACCAGGGCGTGGCAGGTACAGATAAGACAGGGGGAGAGAGAACCAGGGCGTGGCAGGTACAGATAAGACAGGGGGAGAGAGAGAACCAGGGCGTGGCAGGTACAGATAAGACAGGGGGAGAGAGAACCAGGGCGTGGCAGGTACAGCTAAGACAGGGGGAGAGAGAAAACCAGGGCGTGGCAGGTACAGGTAAGACAGGGGGAGAGAGAGAACCAGGGCGTGGCAGGTACAGATAAGACAGGGGGAGAGAGAGAACCAGGGCGTGGCAGGTACAGATAAGACAGGGGGAGAGAGAACCAGGGCATGGCAGGGGGGAGAGAAGGTGGTTCCGTCACAATGTCCACTCACTGTTTTTTTTTCCCAGTAATTATCAATTAATATTCCCTTTGTATTCTCACTGTCCCTCCATTCAAAAGATGACTCACATGTGTTGTCGGGCACCATTTGGCTCTGATGAGGTCACCAGTCAACACCAACACCAACTGCTTAATGAGTGTCACGGCTTTTCCACAGACTCACGCCATTAGGATGAGTGGAGTGACAGGTAGCGTACAGCCTCCACACAGCACAGCCAAGTCTCCACACAACACAGCATGGCACAACCCCCACACAACACAGCACAGTCTCCCCACAACACAGCACAGCACAACCCCCACACAACACAGTCAATTCCCCACACAACACAATCAATTCCCCACTCAACACAGCCCATTCTCCACACAACACAACACAGTCTCCACACAGCACAGCACAGCCCATTCCGCACACAACACAGCACAGTCTCCCCACAACACAGCACAGCACAACCCCCACACAACGCAGTCAATTCCCCACACAGCACAGCCCAGTCTCCACACTACACAACACAGTCCAGGGTTAGGGTTAGGGTCAGGGTTAGGGTGGTAGATGAGGGGGGCTTGGCTGGCAGCTCATCAGAGAGCTGACCTGTAGCCCAGTGGAAGGTCGTCAGAGAGCAGCTAAAAGGTTGAGACTAGGGTGAAGTACGCGTGCGTATGTGAGTGTGTATGAGTGTGTGTGTGTGTATGAGTGTGTGTGTGTGTGTGTGTGTGTGTGTGAGTGTGTGTGTGTATATGAGTGTATGTACGAGTGTACGTGTGTGTGTTCTCTAACAGGCAAGTGGTCAAGGAGTATAATGCATTTATGTCATTCGGCTCAACGGACATGTATAGTTGTGTATCATCAGCATAGCTATGGAAGTTAACATTGTGTTCTCTGATGATCTTACCTAGTGGTAACATATATAGTGAAAAAAGAAGGGGACCAGGACAGCTTCCTCGTGCAACACCAGAGGATATGTCATATTTCTTTGACACATGATCTCTAAGACTAACATAAAATTGTCTCCCTGTAATGCATGTTCGGAACCAGACTTGGCCTGCTGTGATGTTCCAGTACAGATAAATCATTTGGAAAGTAAAACACAAACTGGTGGCCAGTTAAACCATTTAAAACTTGATCTGTCAGCTGAGGCTGAGCGACCAGAGACCTGAGAAGACTAAAATCCAGTCAAAGGCCTTGTGACGTTACAATCCAGTCATTTTTTTTAAAAAGGGTCGATGGTTCCCTCTGCTGGTGAGACCTCATACTGCAGCTCAACATTTGTGCCGTGACATGCTTTATTCTGTAGCTTAGTTCTGTATTTTTTACTAACTGGTTCTCATGATTGGGTGGGGTTTCTCTTTCTCTGTTTGTGTGTATCTCATGACTGTTTGACCTCAGGGTCGTGAATATCAGAGCTGTCGTGGAAAAGCTCTCGGGTTGAGTTCTAAGCTAAGGACGCATCAGAATACTCCCATAGCTCCTGTAAACTTTCCAAAACCAAGATTTACTGCACCTTCTAAAAACTGTATATGTATATGGGGTGGGGGGCTCAGTGATGTGTATGTCTGGCGTTGTCTGGTTGGACGTGGTGCTGACTGATCACTCTTTGGGGGGGGCGGGGAAGAGGGGCGGGGGGGTGAGGGGGGGTATTGGACGCTGCCAACTTGATGAACCCGGGACACCTTTTATGAAAGGTAGTGTTGGTCAGTTCAGTCTGGGTCTGTGGGAGTGTCCTCTGAAACGTGACCTCACTTCACCCTAGTCTTAACCTTTTAGCTGCTCTCTGACGACCTTCCACGGGGCTACAGGTCAGCTCTCTGATGAGCTGCCAGCCAAGCCCCCCTCATCTACCACCCTAACCCTGACCCTAACCCTAACCCTTCACCTTCCAGAGCCCTGACAGAAACTCTGCCTGCATCGCATGGACATTGCTATTTAAACTGTTGATGGTCGTCATGGGTGACACTGTGTGAGGAATGGACTGTGTTGTGCTGTGTGGGGAATTGACTGTGTTGTGCTGTGTGGAGGCTGTGTTGTGTGGAGGCTGTGCTGTGTTGTGTGGAGACTGTGTTGTGCTGTGTGGAGGCTGTGTTGTGTGGAGGCTGTGCTGTGTTGTGTGGGGGTTGTGCTGTGTTGTGTGGGGAATTTACTGTGCTGTACTGTGTGGAGGCTGTGCTGTGTTGTGTGGAGGCTGTGCTGTGTTGAATGGAGGCTGTGCTGTGTTGTGTGGGGGCTGTGCTGTGCTGTGTGGAGACTGTGCTGTGCTGTGTGGAGGCTGTGCTGTGTTGTGTGGGGACTGTGCTGTACTGTGTCGAGGCTGTGCTGTGTTGTGTGGAGACTGTGCTGTGTTGAATGGAGGCTGTGCTGTGTTGTGTGGGGAATAGGCTGTGCTGTGCTGTGTGGGGGCTGTGCTGTGTTGTGTGGGGGCTGTGCTGTGCTGTGTGGAGGCTGTGCTGTGTTGTGTGGGGACTGTGCTGTACTGTGTGGAGGCTGTGCTGTGTTGTGTGGAGACTGTGCTGTGTTGAATGGAGGCTGTGCTGTGTTGTGTGGGGAATAGGCTGTGCTGTGTGGGGGCTGTGCTGTGTTGTGTGGGGGCTGTGCTGTGCTGTGTGGGGGCTGTGCTGTGTTGTGTGGGGGCTGTGCTGTGCTGTGTGGGGGCTGTGCTGTGTTGTGTGGGGGCTGTGCTGTGTTGTGTGGGGGCTGTGCTGTGTTGTGTGGAGACTGTGCTGTGCTGTCTGGAGACTGTGCTATGTTGTGCGGGGAATGGGCTGTGCTCTTAGCTTTACCTGTCACGCCCTGGTTCTCTCTGTCCCCCTCTGCTGGTCATTTGTGTTACTTCCTGCCTTCCTTTGCTGGACCCTGTTTGTTTAATCATTAATTAGTTTAATCATGAGTTTGCTAATCAAGTCCTCTTCTGTTCTGTATAAAGACTGCAAATTTATCCTTGTTCAGTGGGGTGGAATTGAATCATCAATGTGTCATGTATGCTAAGTTTGACTCATGAAACCTTTAAGTTCCCAGAAGTCTTTGGTCTCATCCTGTTTTGTTCTACTGAAATGAAACCAGTCCATTCTGTACAGCATAAATACTTCAAGTTTTCCCTTGTTCTGTGGGATGGAACTGAATTGTCAACGGGTTTATGTGTCTGAGTGTGTGACGGAGCCGTCTTAGGCAGCACGAGTCAAGTTGGTGGTCAGTGGCTGATCACCCAGTGGATTTATTTACATGCCAACAAAATAAACAGGTAGAAAAAAGAAAAAGAAAACCAAACCAAAACAGTAACATATACACACTATTTACAGAACTCCTGCAAGGAGAAGACAAGACATTAATCCTGCAATGGCTTTCCCCATTATAGCCTCACTCAAGCACAGAATTCACACACTGACTCAAAAAACACGTCTAAACCAAAATGGAAGGCTTTTATAGTTTAAAACAGGACATGATGTAAATGAACTTCCTGTGCAGTCCGTGGGACTTTTACTTTAAGATGCCTAGGCCTGTGACATACGGGGTTCCTTTCCGTCACTGCGGCAACTCTCACACCCGGGAAACATCAAACAGGTCTTACATTTAAACATTCACACAACTTACATTCAGCATCTATGCCTGGACAGCCCAACATAACGTAGCAGTTTAACAGTAATATGGAGATAGTGGAATAGGACAAATTGAATCGTTGGCCAACTCAACGGAATGTTTTGTTCTGGAATGTTTTGACTGCTAACGTTCGTCTCTCTTTCTGATTCTTTTCAGAGCAGTAATGAAGACATTGGACGTCACACACGCAACAAAATCACAACGACAAGGATCGGTGAAGATTTGGCCAGTAATTTGACAAGAGGTTGTACTAAGTGTGTGTGTGTATGCTTGTGCGTGTGAATCCGTCCTCATCTATAACCAGTTCAAGCATACAAACCATCCATTCCTGACAGAGAGTTGACGTGTCACAGTGTGTGTCAGTGTGATTACACTAACTAAATTTAGTGTGTACTCTACATTTGACTCACGAAACCTGTGGGTTCCCGGGAGTCTTGTGTGTACTCCTGTTTGTTCTAAATAAGCAAAGCCAGTCTGCACATCCGTCCAGAACCTCCTTCAGTCCGTGACAATATGGAAATGATGGAATTGCAGGTACGGCTGTTTATCCATCTGTGACAGGACTGTCACTGCAAAAAAATACAGCTCAGCGAACTCTACTCTCCTCTGCTGTTTTCAGATTCCAGTTTCAATGTTGGCCTCCTATGACGTTCCTGTTAAGACTGACCGTTAACACAGACTGTCATAGGCATATGCTGTCGTTGTTTTCTGTGTAACTCATGCGTCATCTCACATTCTTTAACTGTAAAAGTCTTCACCTTCCACATCTCTGTGGGAAGGTGGCATGTGTCGTATGGGCATCGTTTCATTAATTCTGCAATGTGGCTTCACCACCCTGAACACAAAAGTAACATGCAGTTACCGTCCTAAAGTGTCTCAGGAGAGCACTGTACTGCTGCACTCTTCCAGGAGAAAGTCCACTCCAAAAACTCCTCTATGTCCTCACATGTGCAGGGGACTAGTGACTGTGAAAGGGTGTATGGTTAACATCATGTTTAACCGTTTGGTGACTGTGTAAGGATCATCATTCAGGAGGAGATGACTCACATGAGGAGAGCCATGTTTGACCAGGCGTCTTAATTGCGGCTGTTGACCGTGCTGTTGACCTCGGTCTCTGAGATGGTAAAACGGGCGCTAGAACAGAAAAGAGTGAAGATGCTGAATGATAACCATGTGGTTGGAAGGGCTTTTGCTTGGGCTCTTACACACTGTCATAGTGAGGAAGGTATCACACGTTCTCTCTGTAGGGTTGGTTCAGGACGGTGTTTAGTAATTCCGCGTGGGGGCGAGATGGGGTGTGATTTAGCTCTTACTAATTTATCAGGCGTTTCCCTTTATGTATCTCTTGCATGTTTTCTATTTTATGTTTAGTTTTTATTTTATGTTTTATTTTATTTGTTTGCCTAGCTGGGAAATCAAAAACACCAAAAAACGCCGTTTGAACGAGAGTTGTTACGCCCAGCCTAGGGGTACCGAGCATAACAAAAGTGACCCCCCCTTTTTCCTGTACCCAGTGATGACCCGTGCCCACGAATTATAATCCAAAAAGTGATTTATTTACAAAGTGGTAGTAAAAAGCTTCGGGGGTGAGCGCGGCCAAAACAACAAACAAAACAATCTATATTTCCCAAACTAAATAACCTGCTTTCCAAAAAAGAAAAGAAAAGGAAATACAGAAAACTTCCCTAACTCCCTAACGAAAAACAGGAGAAAAGAAACAAAAATGGCTTCACACCCCCTACCACTACCCGAACAGTTAACACGAAAATATTTACAACTATATTACAACAACGAAAATCACATACACACATATAAAGTTTTACACACGATACAACGAATCTTTCTCCCAAAACACATTCAACGAATCTTTCTCGAAACACACACAACAAGTTATCAAATCGCAAACGAACGGGAACGGACACGGACAAAGTGGCCAGGACAAAACGAGAGGCGCCGGCATCTGGGTGGCGCGTCTTTTTAAAACTGGCGCCGTCAACCGTGGGCCAATCCTCGATCGCCACCTGTGGAGCAACACATTACAGAGACATACGGGGGAAACACAGGCAGGGGAGGAAACAGCACCACACACAGGCATGGGGAGAAAAATAACAGCACACAAAATAATACACATTTGACCATTTATGACTCAGGGTCATAACAGAGTGAAACAAGGCACAGAGTGATACGGCAGTTTGACAGGACTGTCTGGGCAGGATTCTTTCCACTGGTTTTCACTAAGTGAATCAATGCACTTTATGAAACCATCAGTTTCCCACAGAGTCTAGGGCTGTTTCCACACTTGAAACCTTTATGTCTGAAGTTGCTTTTGATAAATCTTTGCTGGTATTGCCTGGTTCACACATGCAGCTGATAGGACGAGTGGACTGAAAGATGGTTGAATTAGACAGGCTGTGGTAATTACATGTGAAGTGAAATTACAGCCTTAGGATTTCTGTAGCCTTTTAGCCAATGTTTCTCAATTCAAAAACCAGTCAAACAACAAACAGTAAAGACCAAAATGACAGTCACACGCACTGGTCCCAGATATGCCACCAGCCAAATGTCAGGTTTTAAATGTTTTTTTGTTTTTTTTTTATTTAAGCATGTCACATAACTGTGCCCAGACGGCTGTGTTAAACTCACATGCTTCAGTTGAACTGTTGTGTCCTGTTTTTTGGGGTTTTGCATCACAAAGACACATCACTGTGGGACAGACCCTGAGCTTAATACAGAAGACCTGCTCTTGTAGTAGTCTGCACTTTGATCTAGTCAATTAAGTTATAACTGTTCAGTTTCACGTGTGATCGAGGTTGATATTTGAACAAAGTTCCAAATTTTTGTTTCCTGAAGTTCTCAGTAAGGTTCTTAGTTCAAAAATGATTAGTATTTACTTTCACGTATTGGCATTTATGTTATGATAAAACCAATTATTTCTGTGGAGAAAATCATTCTAAATTTACCAGAATGTCAGATGGGACTACAAATCGTGATCAGATAACCAAGTTACTGGCCATAGACAATACATGGCTGTAGTTGATAAATGTTTTATAAAGTTCCATAATTAAACAAAGAAGAGGAAATACATGATGTGTATCCCAGACATAAAGATTAATATTCACATTTAAACATTTGATAAATGCATGAAAAATACATTCATGTACATTAATGTGCAATGTTTTGCTTTAAAGCACTTTCAGACACTGTCAAGTTTAAAACTCCAGCATCCAGTATATATATATATGTATTTATATATATGTGTATATATATGTGTGTGTGTGTGTGTGTGTGTGTATCCGTGTATATATATATATATATATATATATATATATATATATATATATATATATATATATATGTATAGTTTCTGAATATATCCACTTTTTTCAGCTATTTCAGCTATTTTACCTGTGACGTGGAATATTTACTTTAACAATGAAATACGTCTGGCTTTCTGTGATCTCAAAAGACCATCTAACCATGATTCAATGGCAGTCATCTTTAATGGATTCTGACTCTGTGCCCTTAAGTAAGTCCTTTTGCTTTATAACCCATAATTCTCTCCACAGTCCAGAGAGAATAAATGTTTATGTGGGAATTCATGTTTAAATTAAACATCAGACTCATATATACTGTACATCTCAAACTTCAGACAATGTAAGTCTTCTCTGTCTAAAACCAAGACAACTCTGGATAGGGAGACTAGATTTCTCAACACAAAGAGCAAAGAGTGAGTGGTACTCTGTCTTTTTGGTGTCTAACAACACAAGCATTCACAAACATTCACAAGCATTCACAAACGTTCACAAACATTCACCGGTGAAGCTATGTGACGTTTTAAATAAAGAATAAACAGAATAATTTTATAATAAAATCCAGTGGCTCCTTGAATCTAAACATTTTAATTCATGGGCCATTAGATTTCCATGTGTCAACATTGAAGTAAACTTTGAATTGGTATGAAAAGGCATTTGTCTTCTTTCCCCAACACTTCATCTGTAAAATAGAAAGAACAAATTCATCATGATGGAATTCTAGGGTGCAGTGACCGAACACATTCTTTTCTATAGCATTCAAACAATGACAAGTCCAATGAATAAAATGGACACACCCAAACCTGTAAGGCCATGTAAAGCTGATGGAGGGATGGAGTCTTTTTATCAGTGAACAGAACCTCAGACACATCTCTTCCTCCATCCAACATGTTCCCTCACCTCTCTCTCACTCAGACGTCTCTCACAGCACACAATGGACAGAAGTCCTCCGCTCCAGACAGAGAGTGGGACATATCTGAGGCAGTGAATTGTGGATATTATAGAGCATTCTGGTACGCTGCCTGTCACTCCACTCATCCTAATGGCGTGAGTCCGTGGAAGAGCCGTGACACTCATTAAGCAGTTGGTGTTGGTGTTGACTGGTGACCTCATCAGAGCCAAATGGTGCCCGAGAACACATGTGAGTCATCTTTTGAATGGAGGGACAGTGAGAATACAAAGGGAATATTAATTGATAATTACTGGGAAAAAAAAACAGTGAGTGGACATTGTGACGGAACCACCTTCTCTCCCCCCTGTCTTATCTGTACCTGCCACGCCCTGGTTCTCTCTCTCCCCCTGTCTTACCTGTACCTGCCATGCCCTGGTTCTCTCTCTCCCCCTGTCTTATCTGTACCTGCCAAGCCCTGGTTCTCTCTCTCCCCCTGTCTTATCTGTACCTGCCACGCCCTGGTTCTCTCTCTCCCCCTGTCTTATCTGTACCTGCCACGCCCTGGTTATCTCTCTCCCCCTGTCTTATCTGTACCTGCCAAGCCCTGGTTCTCTCTCTCCCCCTGTCTTATCTGTACCTGCCACGCCCTGGTTCTCTCTCTCCCCCTGTCTTATCTGTACCTGCCACGCCCTGGTTCTCTCTCCCTGTCTTAGCTGTACCTGCCACGCCCTGGTTCTCTCTCCCCCCTGTCTTATCTGTACCTGCCACGCCCTGGTTCTCTCTCCCCCCTGTCTTATCTGTACCTGCCACGCCCTGGTTCTCTCTCTCCCCCTGTCTTACCTGTACCTGCCACGCCCTGGTTCTCTCTCTCCCCCTGTCTTACCTGTACCTGCCACGCCCTGGTTCTCTCTCTCCCCCCTGTCTTATCTGTACCTGCCACGCCCTGGTTCTCTCTCCCCCTGTCTTACCTGTACCTGCCATGCCCTGGTTCTCTCTCTCCCCCTGTCTTATCTGTACCTGCCATGCCCTGGTTCTCTCTCTCCCCCTGTCTTATCTGTACCTGCCACGCCCTGGTTCTCTCTCTCCCCCTGTCTTATCTGTACCTGCCACGTCCTGGTTCTCTCTCTCCCCTGTCTTATCTGTACCTGCCATGCCCTGGTTCTCTCTCCCCCTGTCTTAGCTGTACCTGCCACGCCCTGGTTCTCTCTCTCCCCCTGTCTTATCTGTACCTGCCACGCCCTGGTTCTCTCTCTCCCCCTGTCTTATCTGTACCTGCCATGCCCTGGTTCTCTCTCCCCCTCTGCTGGTCGACCATGTTGCTCCCTGCTTTCCTTTCTTGCAGTTTAATCATTAGCTGCGTGTGAGTTTGCTAGTAACTTTCCCCTTGTTTAGTGGGACAGAATTGAATTTTCAATGCGTTTACACTAATGTTTCCTAAGTGTTAGTGTATTTACATTAAGTGTGTACATTAACTTTGAATCCCGAAACCTGTGGGTTCGCGGGAGTCTTGTGTTTACTCCTGTTTGTTCTAAATAAGCAAAGCCAGTCTGCACGTCCATCCAGAATAGGGGTGTCAGGATATACCGGTATTGATGAGAACCATGCTATTTAAAAACTGAAATATTGATATCATGTTAATAATACACATATGTTAATGTTGTACACTAGAGATGCGTTTCCGTGAGAAAACGCAAACGTGATAGCACCGCAGCATCACTGAATCTTAACTGTAGAGATACAATTTACAATTTAGCATTTAAATTCCATTAGCATTTAAATTCCAGATCCAGATACTGGATCTGTCTCCAGCTGAAGTGTAGTCACAGAACAAAAGACCACTGAATCCAACTAAAAACCAGTCAAACATCAAAGGGTAAAGACCAAAATGACAGTCACACACACTGATCTCAGTTATGCCACCAGCCAAATGTTAGGTTTTAAATGGGTTATTTCAGCATGTCACATAACTGTGCCCAGATCGCTGTGTTAAATTCACATGCTTCAGCTGATCTCTTATTTCCTGTTTTTTGGGGTTTTGCATCACAAAGACACATCACTGTGGGACAGACCCTGAGCTTAATTTTGAGTGAATTAATGTTTAAACGTCAGACTCATATATATATATATATATATATATGTATGCATGTATGTATGTATGTATGTATGTATTTATATATGTGTGTATATATATATTAGTGTGTGTGTGTGTGTGTGTGTGTGTGTATATATAGTTTCTGAATATATAAATGTAAAGCTGTGTGCATATATATATATATATATATAATTCCTGAATATATAAGTCTGTGCTCTGTAAGGCAGGGCGGTGTGGCTGAAAGTGAAGGTAAGGTTAAGTTCTAAATGACATCACTGTGTCCTTTGATAGTGGTGAACGCTGCCGTCCTCATACCAAGAAAATAAGGACCCCTTAATGAAGTCCAAATTATTGCCTCATTCAAATAAAAATTATTTAACGTTTTCGCTTGATTATCTTTGATTGTAATGTAAAATTTTACTGATGCTAATGTTAAACTTGTTTTGCTCACTCAGTAGCCTCTGAAGAAAGAAAAAATTCAAAACAGAAAAACAACTGTCTTGTGACATGCCTGAGTATAAACTAACTTTTATATATTCAGAGATACCTTTATATATTCGGAATTACATTTATTATATTTATTATGTATTTGTATATTCATATATTCATATTTATATATTCATACTCATATTTATATATTACAGAATTACATTTTTACTTTCAAATGTAATTACATAATTATTATATATATATATATATATTAAACCTGTGGCTTCATAAGTATTCTGTGTCTAAAACCAAGACAACTTAGGGATGGGGAGCCTAGACTTCTCAACACAAAGGGTCTTTTGGTGTCTACGACACAAGCATTCACAAACATTCACTGGTGAAACTATGTGACATTTTAAATGAAGAATAAACAGTTTGGTTTTATAATAAAATTGGCTCCTGGAATCTAAAAACTGAAATTCATGGAACTTTAAATTTCCATCTGTCAACACTGAAGCAAACTGGAGGCACAGTGCCAAAGTGATCATGCTTACCTAGAATATTTACCTGTGATGCGGTAAATAATTCTTGTCGAAAAGCCCACAAAGAATAAATATTTGATTGAATTAATGTTTAAACATCAGACTCATATATATATATATATATATCAAACCCGAGGCAATGTAAGTATTCTGTGCCTAAATCCAAGACAACTGTGTACAGGGAGACTAGATTTCTCAGCACAACGGGTGAGTAGTGCTCTGTCTTTTGGTGTCTACGACACAAACTTTCACTGGTGAAAATGTGTGACATTTTAGATGAAGAATAAACAGTTTAGTTTTTACAATCAAATCCAGTGGCTCCTTGAATCTAAACATTTAAATTCATGGACCATTAGATTTCCATGTGTTAACACTGAGGTATACTTGAAGTATTGGTATGAAAAGGCATTAGTCTTCTTTCCCCAACACTTCATCTGTAAAATGGCATGTCGGTACAATTAAAATGAAACTCGACAGTAGAAAATGTGCTCTTCATCAATATACAGTATGTACTTTCTGTAGAACTGCATTAATTTCATAAAACTCTCACATGTGTGTTTCATCGTTCTTACCTCTCCAGGTATTGAACTTCTCAGCTGTTAACCAAATATGAAGGTCGTTCAGAAGGCAGGTTATGACTAAAAAGCTAATTCATTACCTCTGTGTATGTGTATTGTCAGTAATTTACATCTGTTCCAATTCTAGAGCTAAGTTTGAATCTCATTGTCTTTCTAGGTTGGCTTGTTATTTGCTCTACTGCTCCCCCTGTTGGTGGAATCTCTTTCTGTCACCACGGCTGCGAAGAGCTGTTCAGAGGGAAAAGCGGGGAAAGAGAAAAAATGGACAGTAGGTTTCTAAGTAGACTCAACTTGTAATAGGTTTTACATATTTTTATATCTAACTGTTCACAGGTTCTGAAAAAAAAATTAAATTCCCCCTCCCCCACTCTCTCTCTTTCTCTCTCTCTCTCAGGTGATTCAGAGGAGAATGGATGGAACAGTGAACTTCTACAGGCCCTGGGATCAGTATAAGAAAGGCTTTGGTAACCCTGATGGAGAGTTTTGGCTGGGTATGTTAAGTCTTAGATGAATATTATAA
This sequence comes from Chanos chanos, assembly GCF_902362185.1. Lineage (NCBI taxonomy): Eukaryota > Metazoa > Chordata > Actinopteri > Gonorynchiformes > Chanidae > Chanos > Chanos chanos. Next base: position 41,284,867 of record NC_044503.1, read on the forward strand.
ACCAGACTCAATATACTGATACCTGACCTTCTGACCAGGAAGAAAAAGAATATATATATATATACACACACACACACACACACACACACACACACACATATACATATATATATGGAGACCGCTTATAGTGATCACGTCTGTCCTGGTGAAACTGATCGCTATAAGCGGATGATCATTATAACCGATATTTTTGCTTTTTCTTCATTTCTCATGCAGACTGCCATCGAGTTAACATTTATTATAATTTATTGCATGAATATAAAGTAATGAAACAGACAGCATCGCTATTTGCGGAATTTTATGGACTATATATATTTACTATATATATTTACACACAACAATTTATTTTTCTTCTTTGGATACATTTGTGTATGGAGTTTTGTCTAATTTGAAAGTTTCACTGACACTTGATGTCCTATCAATCCAGGACTGGAAAACATCCACCAGCTGACCCGGGGGAAGAAGTTTGAGCTGAGAGTAGACATGGAAGATTTTGATGGAAAGACGGCACATGCCCAGTATTCCTCGTTCTCCGTAGGCTCTGAGAGAGATGGTTACAGACTGCATGTTAGTGGATACATTAAAGCAAAGGCAGGAGATGCAGGTAAGAAACAGAACATCCTGGTTTTTGACTTTTTACATTACATTTACATTACATCTTCCCAACGGAACGAAAGAATCGATCTTAAATGGATGGTGTTTGGAAAATTCATCGTGATGGAGAATTTGTGACCGTGACTCAGTGAGTCATGTGACTGTGACTCAGTGAGTCTGGTATTTCTGGTACATCTTCCTGTTCCTCTGCTGTTATTTTGTGTGTTGTCTCTTAGTCTTGCTTTTACTCATACGCTTTATTCCTCTGATCCATGTAGACTTGTACTGGTCAATCTTTATTCCCCTGATCCATGTAGACTTGTACTGGTCAATCTTTATTTCCCTGATCCATGTAGACTTGTACTGGTCAATCTTTATTTCCCTGATCCATGTAGACTTGTACTGGTCAATCTTTATTCCCCTGATCCATGTAGACTTGTACTGGTCAATCTTTATTCCTCTGATCCATGTAGATTTGTACTGGTCAGTCTTTATTCCCCTGATCCATGTAGACTTGTACTGGTCAATCTTTATTCTTCTGATCCATGTAGACTTGTACTGGTCAATCTTTATTCCTCTGATCCATGTAGAATTGTACTGGTCAATCTTTATTCCTCTGATCCATGTAGACTTGTACTGGTCAATCTTTATTCCCCTGATCCATGTCGACTTGTACTGGTCAATCTTTATTCAATCTTTCCGCCTGGACTGGAAAGGACTTTCGGCCAACTCCTGCTGATTTTAAATGTGCTATAGAAAGAAAAGTGACCTGACTTAACTTGGCTTCTCTCACTCAGGTGACTCTCTCACATTCCACAATGGACAGAAGTTCTCCACTTTTGACAGAGACCAGGACAAGCAAAGCAAACAGAACTGTGCCAGAAGATATCTTGGAGCATTCTGGTATAAACACTGTCACGCTGCTAATCCCAATGGTGTGTATCTGTGGGGGAAGCATACCACTCATTATGCAATTGGTATAAATTGGTATCACTGGAAAGGTTTCTACTACTCACTGAAAAAAATAAGCATGAAAATCAGGCCAGTGGCGTAAACACAGCAGGACCTCTGTGATGTCATGAGAGGACCTCTGTGATGTCATGACAGGACCTCTGTGATGTCATGAGGTGTGCACGTTTCTTAAAGCAGCGTGCACCTCTGGCTGTGTACTCACCATGGTCTCGCTCAAAAATCTCCCCTATCTCTGTCACTCCACTTCTCCTGGCCAATCAGAGCTTAGTGCTCCGTTCTGTCAAATCATTAGTCACCTCCTCAACTAGCTCATGATCTGTGTATCACACCCATCTTATTGTTGGACATTTGCTCATCAGTACTCTCTGAGGAAATGCTCCTGACTGGTTTTTGTCAGTGGCAAAGTCTCCCACCTACAAAAGTGTCCTGAGCTGGAATGGCCCCTGTTCTTCTTTATTGAACCTTGACTCTTTACTGTTTTCTGACTTTGTTTCTGAGTTGCATTAAAATTTCAATTTGCATTGAAAGTTTGTCTGAGTTTGCATTTTGTCTCTTTAAACTCATTTGTTGAGATCATTTGCCTTGTGTCTTTAAAAAAAGAGAGAGGAGGTAACCCTTTGTTTTACAGTCTGCTGATTGGCAGGTATTAACTAGGAAATGAGATGGTGGGAAAACACAGTTATTAGGACAGGAAGTACTACAGGAAGTCAAGTCCAGTCACTTTTATTTCTATAGCACATTTAAACACAACAGGAGTTGGCCCAATGTGCTTTCCAGTTGAGGCAGAAAAATGATCAATACAAGTGGATAAAAGGATTAACTACAGTACTACATCATTTCCTGGCAAGTACACAGAAACCTACTCCGACACTAGATGGCAACAACCCTAACCTTAAACCTAACCCTGACCCTGACCCTAACCCTAACCCTAACCATCTAGTTTCCTAGTAGGTTTCCGTGTTCTTCCTAGAAAATAACTTAGTTCTTACCATACATTTCTACTGGGTACTTTCCAAATAACTTTATTTTGTTGCCTTCTATTCAGCTTTTTTGGCATTTTCCTAATAACTGTATCTTTATTATTCTAAGCATTTAGGTTCTCATTTAACCCTTATACTTTAACATTATATTACATTAATACATTAATACAATACATTATGTACATTACACACACACACACACACACACACACACACACACACATATATATACATATATATATATATATCTCAAGCCTGAGGCAATGTAAGTTCAACATTCAAGAGATTCTAGATTCAACTTTCAAGACTCACTTTATTGCCCCAAACTGTAGGAACCTTGGCTACATCCACAAAAAAAACCATTCCACATACATAAAAGACAGAGTAAAATCCATACGATGTGCAAATATGCGTTTGCTGCAGTGTCTGATTGGCTGCTGTGTGATGGGGTGTGTTTTTATTGTGATGACTGACACTCCTGTACAGGGGAAACACACACACACACACTCTGTGCAGCTGAAGTTAGAACTAGCCCGACTCATACAAACTGCACGGAAGGCAAGAGGAGTGAGACAGCATCCATCCCTGCAGTCTACATACGATCAGGCTGTGCTAAGGGAAAGACAACAAGACAATAACTGATGCATCTCATGTTCTATACACTGAGTACCAGCCACTGCCATCAGGGAGGAGGTTTAAAATACCACGGTGTCGTTTGAATAGGTTTAAAAAACGCTTTTATCCCTACTTCAGTAAAACATTTTAAATGGCGGCAGACATAACAGGGATGGAATCGATATGACCGTTTTCCAGCTGTAGTGCCTCTCTGTACTTTTCTGGCATAACAGCTTTTATCTATTGATTGGTTTATCTATTTATCTATTTTTTTTTACTGTATGTTTTGATTATTATGTTCTTAGATATGTTTCTTGGTCCCTTGGTAGCTGTTTTACTCTGTCTTTTACGTATGTGGAATGTTTTCTTTGTGGATGCAGCCAAGGTTCCTGCAGTGTGGGGCAATAAAGTGAGTCTTGAATGTTGAATCTAGAATCTCTTGAATGTTGAACCAAGAATCTCTTGAATGTTAAATCTAGAATCTCTTGAATGTTGAACTTACATTGCCTCAGGCTTGATATGTATATATGTGTATGTATGTGTAATTGTTATGTGCGGCGCGTTTGTGTGTGTGTTTGCATCTTGCTGCGTCCTGTGTTTTGTTTTTCTCTCTCGCTCCTCTCGCCTGTCAACTGACGCAGGGATCCAGCGGTGGCGCGAACAGCTGCCACTCCCCACCTGGCCTGGTGTTGCGTCCCACCTCCGTGTTCCCAGCCAGCCAACCAAAGACGGAGCACCCCTCGTCGGATGGCCAACCGGAGATGGGGCGCGGAAATTTAAAGATGCCAGTTGTTAGCTGTGGTAGATTTTCAGTCTCGTTTTGCGTTCGCTTGTGCTCTATTGTGTTATAATTACTCGCTGTATATCGTGTTTGACTGTTGTTATTGTTGACTACGGATTTGGATTACGGATTGGTTTTGGTTGCTTTCGATTGGCGTGGGGAGAAGAACAGGTAAGAAGGGGATCCCCGCGCTAGGAGTTAACTGTGTATAGGGGTTAGGTTAGAGGCGGGTGCCACTATTGTATGTTTTGTTTTGTAGGCAGTGAGTGTAGTTAGGTTTATTTTGGCTCTGCCACCTTTTTAGTTTCTCGTAGTTACGTGTGTGTTTCCGTAGGCAGTTAGGGTGGTTTCTGTTATATTTCGTTCATTCCTTTGGCACCGTCTGTAGTTCTCTCCCCTCTCCGTGTTCAGGTGTAAATATTTCTGTATATATATATATTCTTGTAAATATTCTTTTGTCACTTTGTAAATATCTTTAATACATTGCACTTTTTTTTGTTGTACATTGCTCCCGTGTCCGTGTGTTTTTCCCCTCGCACCGTCCCAATCCGACACTGGTGGTGGGTTTCTTTATGCTACGTCCCTGCATCATACCCCTAGACCCAACTCACCATCTGGGACGTAACAGTAATGTACATAATGTATTAATGTATTAATGTAATATAATGTTAAAGTATAAAGGTTAAATGAGAACCTAGAATAATAAAGATACAGTTATTAGGAAAGAAAAAAAAAAACTGAATAGAAGGCAACAAAATAAAGTTATTTGGAAAGTACCCAGTAGAAATGTATGGTAAGAACTAAGTTATTTTCTAGGAAGAACACGGAAACCTACTAGGAAACTAGATGGTTAGGGTTAGGTTTAGGGTCAGGGTCAGGGTTAGGTTTAAGGTTAGGGTTGTTGCCATCTAGTGTCGGAGTAGGTTTCTGTGTACTTGCCAGGAAATGATGTAGTACTGTAGTTAATCCTTTTATCCACTTGTATTGATCATTTTTCTGCCTCAACTGGAAAGCACATTGGGCCAACTCCTGTTGTGTTTAAATGTGCTATAGAAATAAAAGTGACTGGACTTGACTTCCTGTAGTACTTCCTGTCCTAATAACTGTGTTTTCCCACCATCTCATTTCCTAGTTAATACCTGCCAATCAGCAGACTGTAAAACAAAGGGTTACCTCCTCTCTCTTTTTTTAAAGACACAAGGCAAATGATCTCAACAAATGAGTTTAAAGAGACAGAATGCAAACTCAGACAAACTTTCAATGCAAATTGAAATTTTAATGCAACTCAGAAACAAAGTCAGAAAACAGTAAAGAGTCAAGGTTCAATAAAGAAGAACAGGGGCCATTTCAGCTCAGGACACTTTTGTAGGTGGGAGACTTTGCCACTGACAAAAACCAACCAGGAGCATTTCCTCAGAGAGTACTGATGAGCAAATGTCCAACAATAAGATGGGTGTGATACACAGATCATGAGCTAGTTGAGCAGGTGGCTAATGATTTGACAGAACGGAGCACTAAGCTTTGATTGGCCAGGAGATGTGGAGTGACAGAGATAGGGGAGATTTCTGAGCGAGACCATGGTGAGTACACAGCCAGAGGTGCACGCTGCTTTAAGAAACGTGCACACCTCGTGGCATCACAGAGGTCCTGCTGTGTTTACGCCACTGGCCTGATTTTCATGCTTATTTTTTTCAGAGAGTAGTTGTGACCTCTCCAGTGATACCAAGTTATACCACTTGCATGATGATTGGTATGCTTCCCCCACAGGTAAGCACCATTGGGATTAGCAGTGTGACAGTGTTTATACCAGAATGCTCCAAGATATCTTCTGGCACAGTGCTGTCTCTTTTGCTCGTCCTGGTCTCTGTCGAGGGTGGAGAACTTCTGTCCATTGTGGTATGTGAGAGAGTCACCTGAGTGAGAGAAGACAAGTCAAGTCAGGTCACTTTTATTTCTATAACACATTTAAAAACAACAGGAGTTGGCCCAAAGTCCTTTCCAGTACAGGCGGAAAGATTGACCAGTACAAGTCTACATGGATCAGGGGAATAAAGATTGACCAGTACAAGTCTACATGGATCAGGGGAATAAGGATTGACCAGTACAAGTCTACATGGATCAGGGGAATAAAGATTGACCAGTATAAGTCTACATGGATCAGGGGAATAAGGATTGACCAGTACAAGTCTACATGGATCAGGGGAATAAAGATTGACCAGTACAAGTCTACATGGATCAGGGGAATAAAGATTGACCAGTACAAGTCTACATGGATCAGGGGAATAAAGATTGACCAGTACAAGTCTACATGGATCAGGGGAATAAAGATTGACCAGTACAAGTCTACATGGATCAGGGGAATAAAGATTGACCAGTACAAGTCTACATGGATCTGGGGAATAAAGATTGACCAGTACAAGTCTACATGGATCAGGGGAATAAAGATTGACCAGTACAAGTCTACATGGATCAGGGAAATAAAGATTGACCAGTACAAGTCTACATGGATCAGAGGAATAAAGATTGACCAGTACAAGTCTACATGGATCAGAGGAATAAAGCGTATGAGTAAAAGCAAGACTAAGAGACAACACATAAAATAACAGCAGAGGAACAGGAAGATGTACCAGAAATACCAGACTCACTGAGTCACAGTCACATGACTCACTGAGTAACGGTCACAAATTCTCCATCACGATGAATTTTCCAAACACCATCCATTTAAGATCGATTCTTTAGTTCCGTTAGGAAGGTGTAATGTTTGTAAAAAGTCAAAAACCAGGACGTTCTGTTTCTTACCTGCATCTCCTGCCTTTGCTTTAATGTATCCACTAACATGCAGTCTGTAACCATCTCTCTCAGAGCCTACGGAGAACGAGGAATACTGAGCATGTGCCGTCTTTCCATCAAAATCTTCCATGTCTACTCTCAGCTCAAACTTCTTCCCCCGGGTCAGCTGGTGGATGTTTTCCAGTCCTGGATTGATAGGACATCAAGTGTCAGTGAAACTTTCAAATTAGACAAAACTCCATACACAAATGTATCCAGAGAAGAAAAATAAATTGTTGTGTGTAAATATATATAGTAAATATATATAGTCCATAAAATTCCGCAAATAGCGATGCTGTCTGTTTCATTACTTTATATTCATGCAATAAATTATAATAAATGTTAACTCGATGGCAGTCTGCATGAGAAATAAAGAAAAAGCAAAAATATCGGTTATAATAATCATCCGCTTATAGTGATCAGTTTCACCAGGACAGACGTGATCACTATAAGCGGTCTCCATTATGTGTGTGTGTGTGTCTGTCTGTGTATATATATATATATATATATATATATATATATATATATATATATATATATATATATATATATATATATATATGTATGTATGTATGTATGTATGTATATGTATATGTATATGTTTGTGTGTGTATATATATATATTTTTTCTTCCTGGTCAGAAGATCAGGTATCAGTATATTGAGTCTGGTTTATAATATTCATCTAAGATTTAACATACCCAGCCAAAACTCTCCGTCAGAGTTACCAAAGCCTTTCTTATACTGATCCCAGGGCCTGTAGAAGTTCAATGTTCCATCCATTCTCCTCTGAATCACCTGAGAGAGAGAGAGAAAGAGAGAGAGGGGGGGAGGGGGAATTTAAATTTTTTTTCAGAACCTGTGAACAGTTAGATATAAAAATATGTAACACCTATTACAAGTTGAGTCTACTTAGAAACCTACTGTCCATTTTTTCTCTTTCCCCGCTTTTCCCCCGTTTCCACGGGGTCCCTCACAGCCCATGTCACAGTAAACCTGTACAGGTGAGTTCCGTCCAGCAGGGTAAATGGTGTAAACTCCACTGAGAGTGTGACCGTTAGCATAGAGCTCTGAACAGTCCGCTGGATTCGCAGCCGTGGTGACGGAAAAAGATTCCACCAACAGGGGGAGCAGTAGAGCAAATAACAAGCCAACCTAGAAAGACAATGAGATTCAAACTTAGCTCTAGAATTGGAACAGATGTAAATTACTGACAATACACATACACAGAGGTAATGAATCAGCTTTTTAGTCATAACCTGCCTTCTGAACGACCTTCATACTTGGTTAACAGCTGAGAAGTTCAATACCTGGAGAGGCAAGAATGATAAACCACACATGTGAGAGTTTTATGAAATTAATGCAGTTCTACAGAAAGTACATACTGTATATTGATGAAGAGCACATTTTCTACTGTCGAGTTTCATTTTAATTGCACCGACATGCCATTTTACAGATGAAGTGTTGGGGAAAGAAGACTAATGCCTTTTCATACCAATACTTCAAGTATACCTCAGTGTTAACACATGGAAATCTAATGGTCCATGAATTTAAATGTTTAGATTCAAGGAGCCACTGGATTTGATTGTAAAAACTAAACTGTTTATTCTTCATCTAAAATGTCACACATTTTCACCAGTGAAAGTTTGTGTCGTAGACACCAAAAGACAGAGCACTACTCACCCGTTGTGCTGAGAAATCTAGTCTCCCTGTACACAGTTGTCTTGGATTTAGGCACAGAATACTTACATTACCTCAGGTTTGATATATATATACGAGTCTGATGTTTAAACATTAATTCAATCAAATATTTATTCATTGTGGGCTTTTCGACAAGAATTATGGGAAATAATTTTTCCGCATCACAGGTAAATATTCTAGGTAAGCATGATCACTTTGGCACTGTGCCTCCAGTTTGCTTCAGTGTTGACAGATGGAAATTTAAAGTTCCATGAATTTCAATTTTTAGATTCCAGGAGCCAATTTTATTATAAAATCAGCTAGGTTAGCAGAGGATGGTTTTGGTCCATCAACCTCTGGGTTATGGGCCCAGCACGCTTCCGCTGTGCCACTCTGCTTGCCAACACCCCAGATGGGACTCAAACCCATAATCCCTGGCTTATCCGTTAGGCCAATATATATATACACACAGCTTTACATTTATATATTCAGAAACTATACATACATATATATATATATATATATATACACATACACACACACACACACACACACACACATATATATACACATATATATAAATACATATATATACTGGATACTGGAGTTTTAAACTTGAAAGTGTCTGAAAGTGCTTTAAAGCAAAACATTGCACATTAATGTACATGAATGTATTTTTCAAGCATTTATCAAATGTTTAGATGTGAATATTAATCGTTATGTCTGGGATACACATCATGTATTTCCTCTTCTTTGTTTCATTATGGTTCTTCATAAGACATTTATCAACTACAGCCATGTGTTGTCTATGGCTAGTAACTTGGTCATCTGATTTGTGGCCCCATCTGACGTTCTGGTACATTCAGAATGATTTTCTCCACAGAACTCATTGGTTTTATTATAACATAAATGCCGATACGTGAAAGTAAATACTAATAATTTTTGAACTAAGAAACTTACTGAGAACGATCACATGTGAAACTGAACAGTTATAACTTAATTGACTAGATCAAAGTGCAGACTACTACAAGAGCAGGTCTTCTGTATTAAACTCAGGGTCTGTCCCACAGTGATGTGTCTTTGTGATGCAAAACCCCAAAAAACAGGACACAACAGATCAACTGAAGCCTGTGAATATAACACAGCGATCTGGGCACAAGTTATGTGACATGCTGAAAAAAGCCATATAAAACCTGACATTTGGCTGGTGGCATATCTGAGTTCAGTGTGTGTGACTGTCATTTTGGTCTTTACTGTTGGATGTTTGACTGGGTTTTTGAATTGAGAAACATTGGCTAAAAGGCTACAGAAATCCTAAGGCTGTAATTTCACTTCACATGTAATTACCACAGCCTGTCTTATTCAACCATCTTTCAGTCCACTCGTCCTATCAGCTGCATGTGTGAACCAGGCAATACCAGCAAAGATTTATCAAAAGCAACTTCAGACATAAAGGTTTCAAGTGTGGAAACAGACCCTGGACTCTGTGGGGAACTGATGGTTTCATAAAGAGCATCACATCATTTTTTGCAATAACAGTTTTGCCACAAAGGGACAAACAGCCGCACCTGCGGTGAAATCATTTGCATATGGGCGGAGCCTGAGGGAAGCCACAGGTGCATCTGCTGATTAGTTTTGTTTATTTAGAACAAGCAGGAGTAAACAAAAGACTCCCCGGGAGGTGACAGGTTTCGGGATTCAAACTTAATGTACACACTTAGTGTAAACACACCGAACCATCCCACTCAACGAGGGAAAAGACAGTCCTGCCCAGACAGTCCTGTCCAACTGCCGTATCACTCTGTGCCTTGTTTCGCTCTCATTCACACGGCGTTTTTTGGTGTTTTTGATTTCCCAGCTAAGCAAACAAATAAAATAAAACATAAAATAAAAACTAAACATAAAATAGAAAACATGCACGAGGTACATAAAGGGAAACGACTAATAAATTAGTAAGAGCTAAATCACACCCCATCTCGCCCCCTCGCGGAATTACTTAACACCGTCCTGAACCAACACCACAGAGAGAACGTGTGATACCTTCCTCACTATGACAGTGTGTAGGAGCCCAAGCCAAAGCCCTTCCAACCACATGGTTATCATTCAGCATCTTCACTCTTTTCTGTTCTAGCGCCCGTTTTACCATCTCAGAGACCGAGGTCAACAGCACGGTCAACAGCCGCAATTAAGACGCCTGGTCAAACATGGCTCTCCTCATGTGAGTCATCTCCTCCTGAATGATGATCCTTACACAGTCACCAAACGGTTGGATTAGAATTAAACATGATGTTAACCATACACCCTTTCACAGTCACTAGTCCCCTGCACATGTGAGGACATAGAGGAGTTTTTGGAGTGGACTTTCTCCTGGAAGAGTGCAGCAGTACAGTGCTCTCCTGAGACACTTTAGGACGGTAATAGCATGTTACTTTTGTGTTCAGGGTGGTGAAGCCACATTGCAGAATTAATGAAACAATGCCCATTCGACACATGCCACCTTCCCACAGAGATGTGGAAGGTGAAGACTTTTACAGTTAAAGAATGTGAGATGACGCATGAGTTACACAGAAAACAACGACAGCATATGTCTATGACAGTCTGTGTTAACGGTCAGTCTTAACAGGAACGTCATAGGAGGCCAACATTGAAACTGGAATCTGAAAACAGCAGAGGAGAGTAGGGTTCGCTTAGCTGTATTTTTTTGCAGTGACAGTCCTGTCACAGAGGGATAAACAGCCGTACCTGCAATTCCATCATTTCCATATTGTCACGGACTGAAGGAGGTTCTGGACGGATGTGCAGATTGGCTTTGCTTATTTAGAACAAACAGGAGTACACACAAGACTCCCAGGAACCCACAGGTTTCGTGAGTCAAATGTAGAGTACACACTAAATTTAGTTAGTGTAATCACACTGACACACACTGTGACACGTCAACTCTCTGTCAGGAATGGATGGTTTGTATACTTGAACTGGTTATAGATGAGGACGGATTCACACGCCCAAGCATACACACACACCACAACACGGACTTAGTACAACCTCTTGTCAAATTACTGGCCAAATCTTCACCGATCCTTGTCGTTGTGATTTTGTTGCGTGTGTGATGTCCAATGTCTTCATTACTGCTCTGAAAAGAATCAGAAAGAGAGACGAACGTTAGCAGTCAAAACATTCCAGAACAAAACATTCCGTTGAGTTGGCCAACGATTCAATTTGTCCTATTCCACTATCTCCATATTACTGTTAAACTGCTAGGTTATGTTGGGCTGTCCAGGCATAGATGCTGAATGTAAGTTGTGTGAATGTTTAAATGTAAGACCTGTTTGATGTTTCCCGGGTGTGAGAATTGCCTCAGTGACGGAAAGGAAACCCGTATGTCACAGGCCTAGGCATCTTAAAGTAAAAGTCCCACGGACTGCACAGGAAGTTCATGTACATCATGTCCTGTTTTAAACTATAAAATCCTTCCATTTTGGTTTAGACGTGTTTTTTTGAGTCAGTGTGTGAATTCTGTGCTTGAGTGAGGCTATAATGGGGAAAGCCATTGCAGGATTAATGTCTTGTCTTCTCCTTGCAGGAGTTCTGTAAATAGTGTGTATATGTTACTGTTTTGGTTTGGTTTTCTTTTTCTTTTTTTTACCTGTTTATTTTGTTGGCATGTAAATAAATCCACTGGGTGATCAGCCACTGACCACCAACTTGACTCCTGCTGCCTAAGACGGCTCCGTCACACACTCAGACACATAAACCCGTTGACAATTCAGTTCCATCCCACAGAACAAGGGAAAACTTGAAGTATTTATGCTGTACAGAATGGACTGGTTTCATTTCAGTAGAACAAAACAGGATGAGACCAAAGACTTCTGGGAACTTAAAGGTTTCATGAGTCAAACTTAGCATACATGACACATTGATGATTCAATTCCACCCCACTGAACAAGGGTAAACTTGCAGTCTTCATACTGAACAGAAGAGTACTTGATTAGCAAACTCATGATTAAACTAATTAATGATTAAACAAACAGGGTCCAGCAAAGGAAGGCAGGAAGTAACACAAATGACCAGCAGAGGGGGACAGGGAGAACCAGGGCGTGACAGGTAAAGCTAAGACAGACACAACACAGCCTATTCCCCACACAGCACAGCACAGTCTCCACACAGCACAGCACAGTCTCCAGACAGCACAGCACAGTCTCCACACAACACAGCACAGCCCCCACACAACACAGCACAGCCCCCACACAACACAGCACAGCCCCCACACAACACAGCACTGTCTCCACACAACACAGCACAGCACAGTCTCCACACAACACAGCACTGTCTCCACACAACACAGCACAGCACAGTCTCCACACAACACAGCACAGCCCCCACACAGCACAGCACAGCCCCCACACAACACAGCACAGCACAGTCTCCACACAGCACAGCACAGTCTCCACACAGCACAGCACAGTCTCCACACAGTGTCACCCATGACGACCATCAACAGTTTGAATAGCAATGTCCATGCGATGCAGCCAGAGTTTCTGTCAGGGCTCTGGAAGGTGAAGGGTTAGGGTTAGGGTCAGGGTTAGGGTGGTAGATGAGGGGGGCTTGGCTGGCAGCTCATCAGAGAGCTGACCTGTAGCCCCGTGGAAGGTCGTCAGAGAGCAGCTAAAAGGTTAAGACTAGGGTGAAGTGAGGTTATGTTTCAGAGGACACTCCCACAGACCCAGACTGAACTGACCAACACTACCTTTCATAAAAGGTGTCCCGGGTTCATCAAGTTGGCAGCGTCCAACACCCCCCCTCACCCCCCCCGCCCCTCTTCCCCGCCCCCCCCAAAGAGTGATGAGTCAGCACCACGTCCAACCAGACAACGCCAGACATACACATCACTGAGCCCCCCACCCCATATACATATACAGTTTTAAGAAGGTGGAGTAAATCTTGGTTTTGGAAAGTTTACAGGAGCTATGGGAGTATTCTGATGCGTCCTTAGCTTAGAACTCAACCCGAAGGCTTTTCCATGACAGCTCTGATATTCACGACCCTGAGGCCAAACAGTCATGAGATACACACAAGCAAAGAAAGAGAAACCCCACCCAATCATGAGAACCAGTTAGTAAAAAATACAGAACTAAGCTACAGAATAAAGCATGTCACGGCACAAATGTTGAGCTGCAGTATGAGGTCTCACCAGAAGAGGGAGCCAGCGACCCTTTTTAAAAAAAATGACTGGATTGTAACGTCACAAGGCCTTTGACTGGATTTTGGTCTTGTGCAGGTCCCTGGCCGCTCAGCCTCGGCTGAGAGATCAAGTTTTAAATGGTTTAACTGGCCACCAGTTTGTGTTTTACTTTCCAAATGATTTATTTGTACTGGAACATCACAGCAGGCCAAGTCTGGTTCCGAACATGCATTACAGGGAGACAATTTTATGTTAGTCTTAGAGATCATGTGTCAAAGAAATATGACATATCCTCTGGTGTTGCACGAGGAAGCTGTCCTGGTCCCCTTCTTTTTTCACTGTATATGTTACCACTAGGTAAGATCATCAGAGAACACAATGTTAACTTCCATAGCTGTGCTGATGATACACAACTATACATTTCTGTTGAGCCAAATGACATAAATGCATTGTACTCCTTGACCACTTGCCTGTCAGCAATCACTCGATGGATGAGTAATAATTTCTTAAAGTTAAACAAGGACAAGACTGAAGTGCTATTAGTTGGCCCCAAACCCAGAAGAGACGCACTTTCTACCAGACTAAGACACTTAGGCCATCAAAACAAACTGGAAGTCACAAGCCTGGGTGTAAATTTGACTCAGAATTAAGTTTGAAACCCCACATAAGCAAGGTAGTCAAAGCTTCTTCCACCTGAGAAATATTGCCAGAGTGTGTGAGTCAGAGTACGCCCATTTCTAACTCAACAGGACGCTGAGAAGCTCATTCATGTTTTTATTTCAAGTAGACTGGACTACTGTAGTGCTCTTTCTATTGGTCTTCCAAAGAAGTCAGTTGAGAATCTTCAGCTAATTCAGAACTCTGCTGCTAGACTTTTAACAAAAACAAAGAAGAGAGAGCATATTCCTCCTGTTTTAGCTGCACTGCATTGGCTCCCTGTATCTTTTAGAATTGATTTTAAAGTCCTTCTACTTGTATGCAAAGCTCTTAATGGTTTAGCCCCCTCGTACATTACCGATTCTCTGTCGTTTTATGTTCCTTCACGAGCCCTTAGGTCCTCTATGGCAGGTCTTTTAAACATTCCAAAAGTCCCCAAAAATAAAATTGGGGAAGCTACTTTTATCCACTATGCACCTAAACTGTGGAACACCCTACCAAGAAGTATCAGAGAGGCAGGCTCAGTGGACAGTTTTAAACGGCTACTAAAAACATCATACCTTTTCAGTATAGCTAATTATTGGTAATCTTCTCTCTCTCTCTCTCTCTCTCTCTCTCTTTATTGGTTTTTATTCATTTTATCCAGTCTTTTAATTATTTTTATTAAACTGTTTTATTCTTTAACTGAGAAGATCTTGACTGTTTTATTCTTTACTTTAGATGATACTGACTGTTTTATTCTTTACTTTAGATGATCCTGACTGTTTTATTCTTTAACTGAGATGATCCTGACTGTTTTATTCTGTAACTGAGATGATCCTGACTGTTTTATTCTGTCACTGAGATGATCCTGACTGTTTTACTCTGTAACTGAGATGATCCTGACTGTTTTATTCTGTAACTGAGATGATCCTGACTGTTTTATTCTTTACTTTAGATGATCTTGACTGTTTTATTCTGTCACTGAGATGATCCTGACTGTTTTATTCTTTAACTGAGATGATCCTGACTGTTTTATTCTGTAACTGAGATGATCCTGACTGTTTTATTCTTTACTTTAGATGATCCTGACTGTTTTATTCTTTACTTTAGATGATCCTGACTGTTTTATTCTGTAACTGAGAAGATCTTGACTGTTTTATTCTTTACTTTAGATGATACTGACTGTTTTATTCTGTAACTGAGATGATCCTGACTGTTTTATTCTGTAACTGAGATGATCCTGACTGTTTTATTCTGTAACTGAGATGATCCTGACTGTTTTAATCTTTACTTTAGATGATACTGACTGTTTTATTCTTTAACTGAGATGATCCTGACTGTTTTATTCTTTACTTTAGATGATCCTGACTGTTTTATTC
>NC_044503.1:41308013-41310513 GCF_902362185.1 Chanos chanos
TGTGTGTGTATACATGTGTGTGAGTGTGTGAGATGTGTGTGTATACATGTGTGTGAGATGTGTGTGTATACATGTGTGTGAGTGTGTGAGATGTGTGTGTATACATGTGTGTGAGATGTGTGTGTATACATGTGTGTGTGTGTGTGAGATGTGTGTGTATACATGTGTGTGAGATGTGTGTGTATACATGTGTGTGAGTGTGAGATGTGTGTGTATACATGTATGTGAGATGTGTGTGTATACATGTGTGTGAGTGTGTGAGATGTGTGTGTATACATGTGTGTGAGTGTGTGAGATGTGTGTGTATACATGTGTGTGAGTGTGAGATGTGTGTGTATACATGTGTGTGAGAGTGTGAGATGTGTGTGTATACATGTGTGTGAGTGTGAGATGTGTGTGTATACATGTGTGTGAGATGTGTGAGATGTGTGTGTATACATGTGTGTGAGTGTGAGATGTGTGTGTATACATGTGTGTGAGTGTGTGAGATGTGTGTGTATACATGTGTGTGAGTGTGAGATGTGTGTGTATACATGTGTGTGAGATGTGTGAGATGTGTGTGTATACATGTGTGTGAGATGTGTGAGAACGATAAGGTGTAGTGTTAAAGACACTGACCCACTTTACTCTGACTTTACCATGACTGTACTCTGACTTTACCATGACTTTACTCTGACTTTACCATGACTTTACTCTGACTTTACCATGACTTTACTCTGACTTTACCATGACTGTACTCTGACTTTACCATGACTGTACTCTGACTTTACCATGACTTTACTCTGACTTTACCATGACTGTACTCTGACTTTACCATGACTTTACTCTGACTTTACCATGACTGTACTCTGACTTTACCATGACTTTACTCTGACTTTACCATGACTGTACTCTGACTTTACCATGACTGTACTCTGACTTTACTCTGACTTTACCATGACTTTACTCTGACTTTACCATGACTGTACTCTGACTTTACCATGACTGTACTCTGACTTTACCATGACTTTAAACTGAAACACTAGTATTGTTGTGCTGAAGCTCAGACCAAGCTCTGGTACTAATCTCTCTCTCTCTATGTCTCTGTTTCTGTCTCTCCTGTCTCCCTGTCTCAGGCAAGTATCAACATATAGCTGCAGAGAGGTGACTGTCTCTCTCTCTTTCTGCCTGTCTCTCTCTCTTTCTGCCTGTCAAATTTATTTTTTCACTTTCTGACATTTGGCTACCACACCCTTTCTCTTTGTCTCACTCACTCTCGCTTTTTTCCCCTCCTCTCTCTCTCTCTCTCTCTCTGTGTGTTTGTGTGTGTATCTGTGTGTGTGCGTGCGTGCGTGTGTGTGGTGCTGGTGAAGGTGTGCATGCATGGCTGTTTATTTTCCAGACTCCGTAAACACAGGTATCTACTCCTAAATCCTTTCATCTCCTCCTTGTCTTTTTCATCCCCTGCTTCTCTCGAGCTGAAGACTCGGTCCCTCACTGTGATTTTAAATCGCTGTCTTTACGGCCCGAGGGGAGTAATTTTACACAGTTAAAAGTCTCACTCTGTAATAAGGCTCACTTTGGGGCTACAAAGAGGAAATACTATATTTCAAAGACCCCCTCCCTTCCCCGGCAAAAAAAAACCGGCAAAACTTTTGAGTAAAAATCATAGCTGTGGAGTTTTCTCTTTGCGTCAGCGACTTACTTTTTTTCGCCACGTCCGACTGTTGACGGTTGAGTCTCAGTCAGAGACTTACATATAATATAAAATTGCGGGCACAAGAAATGGTTAACAAGGTGAATCATCTGCTTTCCTCTCCAGCGCGATTAAATTTCATATATTCCCCAAATCTCACTGTTCCTGACACACACACACACATACACACACACACACACACATTCCTTTCTCCAGGGAACTCGGATCGTTTACAGCTCTGTTCACTAGGTCACGGGGGTCCTTCCAGAAACTCAAGGCTGATTGGCTGCTTGGCATATTGAATATTCCATAGAGTACCTGGCTACGTGCTCTGATTGGATGCAGCTAGTGCAGTTATGTAAATGAGCACCTGGTGGCGTTTTCCAAGCCTCGCGGACAGATATCGGGGAGTTGAGAGCGCTGTACCCGTGTGCACAGATCTGAGCCGGTTAGTGAACAGAACAAGAATACAGAAAGACCTTCATATTTACGCATTAAAAAAGTTGTTTATAACCACTTTCTTTGGGATTTAACCTACCACATTACTTTCTCGGACTGTCAACGATTTAAAAACATGAGTGCCAGCTCCTGATTATCTTTGAAGTGATCCGTTTGTTTTTAAAGTTTGACAAGACGTCGGACGCTCGCGCTGTGGTGGATAAAATAAACACCTTCATAAGCGTCACTGCACGTGAACTATACAGGTTTTAAAAACAGAAAAATAACGGATTAGTTTTAGTCCGTTTGTTTTTCATTGGGAGGCGGTGTCAAATCCTGAATTGTTTGTGGTTACTTTCAGGTAAGTGGCGTTGATTCGTTATTTGG
>NC_044503.1:41318013-41323013 GCF_902362185.1 Chanos chanos
GTGTGTGTGTGTGTCCAGAGGCACTGATAGGAAAGGTACTCTAGCATGCTGAGACATGGAGAACGGTAGTTTGAACTAAAACTTTCCCTTAAGTGTCTCCTCTCAACTCTTGATTCATGGGAAACAACATGACCTCTGTTTTTCTGTTAAAAAAGCGACATGCGTTTGTGTGTGTGAGACAGAGAGAGAGAGAGAGAGAGAGAGAGAGAGAGAGTGAGTTTCTGTGAAGGACATCTTAGACAGGTTTTTGAGTTAACCTGAGAGCATTTGGAAACTCTTGTAAGTGTCAATCCTAATCTTAATTTTAATCTGTGCTGTGCTGTGCTTATTATGATTGTAATGTCTTCTGTCATGCATTAGGAGCCAATGTAGTTCTTCCGTGTCTGTGTTAAGCCTATGTAGGTGGAGGGGTTTTGTATGTCTTTAAGATTTAGGATAACTCTGCAAATGTCTTTGGTTGTCCAGGTTTATACAACCGTAAATGCATAACGTATTTCAGATTATCACTCCATGGGTCCGATGGGCATCTGTACTATAAACGGATGTGTTTTGTATTTGTACTGTGTATCCACGTTCGTCATCACACATGCTTTCAGTTGAACTGGGTCTCTGTTTTGAAACCTGTTCGGCGATATAAAATGATTAAGTCATTATGCTGATTGATTTGTATATGGTTTCTGTAGTGTTATGTAATACAACAGCGGGTTTTTCCCCTCTTTGAGAACTGAACATACTCAGCCAAATGTTTATAACAAAATGTGGTCTTTGTAAATGTGGTTTGTTTTGCAGTTCTTCGTGTTCCTTGATTTGCTGGGTTGTGTTTGTATGTGTTAGAGCTCTAATGATTTACCGAGGCTAAACCGGGCTACAAGTGTACGCCACGGCTGCACCGATTTAAATGGCATTTGTTGGGACGGAATCACGACGTCTCTGTCCCGGTGAAGTCCGTTACGACACGGCTGTTCTTTCACTGTTGTTTTTTTATTTTGTACAAACGTCGTCAAATGAATTATCTTTCGTTTCGCGCTGTGCGTCTCTGTCGCCCTCGCTCACTTTTCTCTCTCGCTCTCTCCTCGTGCCTCTGTCTGTCTGTTAGCCAGCTTAATGGAGGTGTGTCCCCTCGCTCCTCGAAGCAAAACAGTTTTTTTTTTGTCTTGTTGGACGGAGACCATCAAGTCAGTTTTGAAATACCGGAGAGCAGATTTACGATCGTCCAGCAAACCTCCACAAACAACCACATGAATTCATCAATGAAAAATGAGCCTGTCTCAAAGTATTACATTTATCATCTTATTTCTTCACTGTCTGCTTAGAAACTTATATTCTAACAAATTCGATTTCAAATGGGGACTCAGCAAGGTCATGAAAATGTGAAGGACTCCGCTGTAATGTGGCCAGCGTTTCTCTCTCTCTGTCTGCCCCGTGACTGGGTTGTGCTGATTCTTACCTGCTAGATTTTTTTTCTCGCATCCACTATCCGAAGAATAGCAGGATTAAAACGGAACTATATTGAATCGTATCGTACTACATCGTTTGAAAGTGAAAGTCCAAAAAAGTCGAATCGTGTTGAATCGTTGGCTCCTTAAAATGTATCTTTCACGCATCGGTTTGTTGATCACGTTTCAAGATGCGTATCTTATGTCTTAGAGGGAAAGATACACACCCCAGGTGTGTGTGTGTGTTTATGTTTGGGTGTGTGAAAATGTGTTTTGTCTGAGAATGAAGGGGACAGAAGAAGGGTGTGAACTTGAGAAGTGTGTGACTGTGTGGCTTTGTGTGTGTGTGTGTGTGTGTGAGAGAGAGAGAGAGAGAGAGAGAGAGAGAGAGAGAGAGAGAATGGTCTGTCTGTGTATGGCAGGTGTGTGTGTGTGAGAGAGAGAGAGGTGTGTGTGTGTGTGTGTATGTGTGTGTGTGTGTGTGAGAGAGAGAGAGAGAGAGAGAGAATGTTCTGTCTGTGTATGGCAGGTGTGTGTGTGTGTGTGAGAGAGAGAGAGAGAGAGAAGTGTGTGTGTGTGAGAAACTCTGTGATTACAGAGAGGGTGAGAACAGCTTTCATGACTCACATTCAGAGAACCTCTTCTCTTCTCTTCTCTTCTCTTCTCTTCTCTTCTCTTCTCTTCTCTTCTATTCTCCTCCTCTTCTCTTCTCTTTTCTTCTCTTCTCTTCTCTTCTCTTCTTCTCTTCTCTTCTCTTCTCTTCTCCTCTCCTCTTCTTCTCTTCTCTTCTTTTCTCTTCTCTTCTAAACCCTAATACCGTATCTGTGTGTGTGAGAGAGAGAGACCTTGGGAATCAAGAGGGAATTCCTCATGTCCCAGTCAAGAGGTGAATGTTGTCTTTTCACACACTCAGAAAACAACCAGCCAGTGGATTTGTTCTCTGCTGCATCACTCGGTCTGTCAGATCAAACATGGCAGAGAGTTCTCACCTCCCGACCAATCAGGTCACTCATCTCTAATGTGTCAGCTCACAAAACAACCGGCGTGTGTGTCTGTGTGTGTATGTGTGAGTGTGTGTGTGTGTATGTGTGTGTGTGTGTGTGTTTGTGTGAGTGTGTCAGTGGAGTCAGCAGAAGGTGTGTATCTGTGATTCTAGTCTGTGTTTACCTGTGGCTTCACACCTCAGTGCTCACTCTGACTAAGTGTGTGTGTGTGTGTGTGAGAGAGAGAGACAGAGACTGGGCATGTATCAGTGCGTATGAGTCACACACACACACACACACACACACACACAAAGACAGAGTATTGTTTGTTTTTCCCGTCATTTCCATCACCGAGCATTACCTTGTCCCATACTCCACACTCCTGTCATTGATTTGTCATTGGCCGTTAGTGCTACTGCTGAACATTCAGGTCACTGTTTCCATCATCACAGCATGGTTTTATTTAGCCTAAATAAATAACAGGCCCTTTAAATGTGTAGAAAAATCCACACGCTTGGACATGGAAGGGTAGGAGATTAGTTGTGTCTCGTGTCCGGTGTGTGTGTTTGGTTTGAGAGGATCTGTCTCGTCTGGCTTCCTCAGTCCTTAATGTTGATAGGCACTTTTTCCTCTTTTTTTACCATAAAATAACTTAGAAATGATGGCCTGTCTGTGTGGTGTTGGCTGGTCATTGTCACTGAGTTAGAAATGATGGCCTGTCTGTGTGGTGTTGGCTGGTCATTGTCACTGAGTTAGAAATGATGGCCTGTCTGTGTGGTGTTGGCTGGTCATTGTCACTGAGTTAGAAATGATGGCCTGTCTGTGTGGTGTTTTCTGGTCATTGTCGCTCACAGTTTGTCATCTTGTGTTTTCTCTGTGTCTGACTGTGGGGTGGTGTGTGTGTGTGTGTCTCTCTCTGTCTCTGTGTTTTCTCTGTGTCTGACTGTGCGGTGGTGTGTGTGTGTGTCTCTGTCCCTGTGTTTTCTCTGTGTCTGACTGTGGGGTGGTGTGTGTGTGTGTCTCTGTCCCTGTGTTTTCTCTGTGTCTGACTGTGGGGTGGTGTGTGTGTGTGTCTCTCTGTCCCTGTGTTTTCTCTGTGTCTGACTGTGGGGGTGGTGTGTGTGTGTGTCTCTGTCCCTGTGTTTTCTCTGTGTCTGACTGTGGGGTGGTGTGTGTGTGTGTGTGTCTCTCTGTCCCTGTGTTTTCTCTGTGTCTGACTGTGGGGGTGGTGTGTGTGTGTGTCTCTGTCCCTGTGTTTTCTCTGTGTCTGACTGTGGGGTGTGTGTGTGTGTGTGTGTGTCTCTGTCCCTGTGTTTTCTCTGTGTCTGACTGTGGGGTGGCGTGGTGTGTGTGTGTGTCTCTCTCTGTCCCTGTGTTTTCTCTGTGTCTGACTGTGGGGTGGTGTGTGTGTGTGTCTCTGTCCCTGTGTTTTCTCTGTGTCTGACTGTGGGGTGGTGTGTGTGTGTCTCTGTTCCTGTGTTTTCTCTGTGTCTAACTGTGGGGTGGTGTGTGTGTGTGTCTCTGTCTCTGTGTTGTCTGTGTCTGACTGTGGTGTGTGTGTGTGTGTGTGTGTCTCTGTCCCTGTGTTTTCTCTGTGTCTGACTGTGCGGTGGTGTGTGTGTGTGTCTCTGTGTCCCTGTGTTTTCTCTGTGTCTGACTGTGGGGTGGTGTGTGTGTGTGTCTCTGTCTCTGTGTTTTCTCTGTGTCTTACTGTGGGGTGGTGTGTGTGTGTGTCTCTGTCCCTGTGTTTTCTCTGTGTCTGACTGTGGGGTGGTGTGTGTGTGTGTGTGTCTCTCTGTCCCTGTGTTTTCTCTGTGTCTGACTGTGGGGTGGTGTGTGTGTGTCTCTCTGTCCCTGTGTTTTCTCTGTGTCTGACTGTGCGGTGGTGTGTGTGTGTGTCTCTGTCCCTGTGTTTTCTCTGTGTCTGACTGTGGGGTGGTGTGTGTGTGTGTCTCTGTCCCTGTGTTTTCTCTGTGTCTGACTGTGGGGTGGTGTGTGTGTGTGTCTCTGTCCCTGTGTTTTCTCTGTGTCTGACTGTGGGGTGGTGTGTGTGTGTGTCTCTCTGTCTCTGTGTTTTCTCTGTGTCTGACTGTGGGGTGGTGTGTGTGTGTGTCTCTGTCCCTGTGTTTTCTCTGTGTGTGACTGTGGGGTGGTGTGTGTGTGTGTCTCTGTCCCTGTGTTTTCTCTGTGTCTGACTGTGGGGTGGTGTGTGTGTCTCTCTGTCCCTGTGTTTTCTCTGTGTCTGACTGTGGGGTGGTGTGTGTGTGTCTCTCTGTCCCTGTGTTTTCTCTGTGTCTGACTGTGGCGTGGTGTGTGTGTGTGTCTCTCTCTGTCCCTGTGTTTTCTCTGTGTCTGACTGTGGGGTGGTGTGTGTGTGTGTCTCTGTCCCTGTGTTTTCTCTGTGTCTGACTGTGGGGTGGTGTGTGTGTGTGTGTGTGTCTCTGTCTCTGTGTTTTCTCTGTGTCTGACTGTGGGGTGGTGTGTGTGTGTGTCTCTGTCCCTGTGTTTTCTCTGTGTCTGACTGTGGGGTGGTGTGTGTGTGTGTCTCTGTCCCTGTGTTTTCTCTGTGTGTGACTGTGGG
>NC_044503.1:41328013-41338013 GCF_902362185.1 Chanos chanos
GGTTAGTGACTGTGTCAGTCCTGTAGCCTGGCGGTCAGGGCAGGTCAGAGACTCTGTGTTTGAGTGAAGGTTAGTGACTGTGTCAGTCCTGTAGCCTGGCGGTCAGGGCAGGTCAGAGACTGGGCGTTTGAGTGAAGGTTAGTGACTGTGTCAGTCCTGTAGCCTGGCGGTCAGGGCAGGTCAGAGACTCTGTGTTTGAGTGAAGGTTAGTGACTGTGTCAGTCCTGTAGCCTGGCGGTCAGGGCAGGTCAGAGACTCTGTGTTTGAGTGAAGGTTAGTGACTGTGTCAGTCCTGTAGCCTGGCGGTCAGGGCAGGTCAGAGACTCTGTGTTTGAGTGAAGGTTAGTGACTGTGTCAGTCCTGTAGCCTGGCGGTCAGGGCAGGTCAGAGACTCTGTGTTTGAGTGAAGGTTAGTGACTGTGTCGGTCCTGTAGCCTGGCGGTCAGGGCAGGTCAGAGACTCTGTGTTTGAGTGAAGGTTAGTGACTGTGTCAGTCCTGTAGCCTGGCGGTCAGGGCAGGTCAGAGACTGGGCGTTTGAGTGAAGGTTAGTGACTGTGTCAGTCCTGTAGCCTGGCGGTCAGGGCAGGTCAGAGACTGTGTTTGAGTGAAGGTTAGTGACTGTGTCAGTCCTGTAGCCTGGCGGTCAGGGCAGGTCAGAGACTCTGTGTTTGAGTGAAGGTTAGTGACTGTGTCAGTCCTGTAGCCTGGCGGTCAGGGCAGGTCAGAGACTCTGTGTTTGAGTGAAGGTTAGTGACTGTGTCAGTCCTGTAGCCTGGCGGTCAGGGCAGGTAATGCTGCTCACTAACCTTCACTCAAATGCCCAGTCTCAGATAATACAGTCAATACAATCAGCAGAATCAGTCAAAGACACACACACACACACACACACACAGATAATGCAGTCAATACAACCAATAGAACCAGTCAAAGACACCACACACACACACACGCACACACACACACACACACACACACACACACACACACACACACACACACAAAATACAATCAATACAATCAACAGAATCAGTCAAAGACACACACACACACACACACACAGATAATACAGTCAATACAATCAGCAGAATCAGTCAAAGACACACACACACAAACACACACTTTTAGGATATGGTAGTGGTAGAGCAGGGAAAGGCACTGACATACACACGAGATACCTGGGTTTGTCGTCTCTTTAATGGAGATGGAGAGAGAGAGAAAGAGAGAGAGAGAGAGAGAGAGGAGCTGGAGAACTCTTTAAATGGTTTTCTGTGAACTTACAAGGGCACCGTACTGGTCCATGTCATTCTCCATACTGGTATATGGTGCTCCAGACTCTCTTTCCATAGCCCCTGTGGACGTACGGGTTTTGTTTCCTGTTTCAGTTCCTGATTTCACCCACCGAGAGTGTTTTCATTTAGATATTGCTAGTTAAGCATCCAGCATTTCTTCCCGTAACACGTGTGTGTTTCTGTGGTGTGTGCATGTGTGTGTGTCTGTGTTGGTGCGTATTTGTATGTTTGTTTGTGTGTAACTGGCATGGACTCAGTCCTTTGTGGTCATAAATTACTTGTTCAATTTGGTTTCATTTAGTGGTAAAAACCTCAGGGCCAGGCTGTGCATATTTGTCTGAGTGTGTGTGTGTGTGTGTGTGTGTGTGTGTGTGCGATTGTGTGTGTGTGTGTGTGTGATTGTGTTTTCTACAATCTTTTCATCACGTCCCATTTGGCGTTTAATTGCCTACACATGGTCTGTACTTTCGTAATGTCCCTGACTGTGAAGAGAGCCCCCCCCCCAAACTTGACCCCGGTAATGACCCGACCATCACGGTCCTTCGCCAGGCGTCAGACACACGGAGAGAGAGGAGCTCCACCCATCTGACACCCTCGCGGGCAGCAGCCTTCCTGTGGAGCCTGGCTCTCCGTCAGCGGGTGGAGCGGCTGACTGTGTGCGGACGGTTATGGCCGAGTGCTGTAGTATGGCAAGCAAAGCAGATGTAGGAGCCTGTCAGAGTTGTGTCTGTCGTTTTAGGAGCCTGTCAGAGTTGTGTCTGTCGTTTTAGGAGCCTGTCAGAGTTGTGTCTGTTGTTTTAGGAGTCTGTTAGAGTTGTGTCTGTCGTTTTAGGAGCCTGTTAGAGTTCTGTAGTGATTCTGTTTTGTGTCTGTCGTTTTAGGAGCCTGTCAGAGTTGTGTCTGATGTTTTAGGAGCCTGTCAGAGTTGTGTCTGTCGTTTTAGGAGCCTGTTAGAGTTGTGTCTGTCGTTTTAGGAGTCTGTCAGAGTTGTGTCTGTTGTTTTAGGAGCCTGTTAGAGTTGTGTCTGTCGTTTTAGGAGCCTGTCAGAGTTGTGTCTGTCGTTTTCGGAGCCTGTTAGAGTTGTGTCTGTTGTTTTAGGAGTCTGTCAGAGTTGTGTCTGTCGTTTTAGGAGCCTGTTAGAGTTGTGTCTGTCGTTTTAGGAGCCTGTTAGAGTTGTGTAGTGATTCTGTTTTGTGTCTGTTGTTTTCGGAGCCTGTTAGAGTTGTGTCTGTCATCTTAGGAGTCTGTTAGAGTTGTGTCTGTCGTTTTAGGAGCCTGTTAGAGTTGTGTCTGTCGTTTTAGGAGTCTGTTAGAGTTGTGTCTGTTGTTTTAGGAGTCTGTCAGAGTTGTGTCTGTCGTTTTAGGAGCCTGTCAGAGTTGTGTCTGTCGTTTTAGGAGCCTGTCAGACTTGTGTCTGTCGTTTTAGGAGCCTGTCAGAGTTGTGTCTGATGTTTTAGGAGCCTGTCAGAGTTGTGTCTGTCATTTTAGGAGCCTGTCAGAGTTGTGTCTGTCGTTTTAGGAGCCTGTTAGAGTTGTGTCTGTCGTTTTAGGAGCCTGTCAGACTTGTGTCTGTCGTTTTAGGAGCCTGTCAGAGTTGTGTCTGATGTTTTAGGAGCCTGTCAGAGTTGTGTCTGTCATTTTAGGAGCCTGTCAGAGTTGTGTCTGTCGTTTTAGGAGTCTGTTAGAGTTGTGTCTGTCGTTTTAGGAGCCTGTCAGAGTTGTGTCTGTCGTTTTCAGGGGCCTGTCAGAGTTGTGTCTGTTGTTTTCAGGGGCCTGTCAGAGTTGTGTCTGTCGTTTTAGGAGCCTGTCAGAGTTGTGTCTGTTGTTTTAGGAGACTGTTAGAGTTGTGTCTGTCGTTTTAGGAGCCTGTTAGAGTTGTGTCTGTCGTTTTAGGAGTCTGTTAGAGTTGTGTCTGTCGTTTTAGGAGCCTGTCAGAGTTGTGTCTGTCGTTTTCAGGGGCCTGTCAGAGTTGTGTCTGTTGTTTTCAGGGGCCTGTCAGAGTTGTGTCTGTCGTTTTAGGAGACTGTTAGAGTTGTGTCTGTCGTTTTAGGAGCCTGTTAGAGTTGTGTAGTGATTCTGTTTTGTGTCTATTGTTTTCGGAGCCTGTTAGAGTTGTGTCTGTCATTTGAGGAGTCTGTTAGAGTTGTGTCTGTCATTTGAGGAGTCTGTTAGAGTTGTGTCTGTCGTTTTAGGAGTCTGTTAGAGTTGTGTCTGCCGTTTTCGGAGCCTGTTGTGTAAGAGTTGTGTAATAGTTGTGTTTTTAATCCTGTGGCCATTGGCTGCATGGTCATTGAGGACTTTAGCAGTGTGAGTGTAGGGTGAGTAGGGTGAGGGGGTGTTGTTGGCAGGTTGTGTGGAGTGAAAGTTTTCTTGGTGAATATAGTCTTAATCACAGGGCCAAAGGATGTGTATCAGCTAAAAGCAGATTGAGTCAGGAGTGAGAAAGCTTCGGGGGAGGGGGGGGCACTGGAGAATGATAGACTGAAAGAGTATGCAAAGACTGAGAGAGAGGGGGAGAGAGAGAACACAGAGAGAAAAAGTGTGTGTGTGTGCGAGAGAGAGAGAGAGAGAGACAGAGAGAGAGAGAGAGAGTATGAGGGACGGGTGTGGGCTGTGTGTATGTGTGTATGTGTGTGTGTGTGAGAGAGCTTTTCTGGCAGCAGGGTGATGATGTAATGAAATAGGCACCTGTCCATGACTCTCTCTCTCAGTGTGTGTGTGTGTGTGTGTGTGTGTGTGTGTGTGTGTGGAGAGAGTTTTGTCTTTCAGCCTTAACATTCTTATTCACTGACTCACTGGCAGCAACTGAGTGTGTGTGTGTAAGAGAGAGAGGGACAGGGAGAGAGGGACAGGGAGAGAGAGAGACGGAGAGAGAAAGAGAGGGAGAGACAGAGAGAGAAAGAGAGGGAGAGAAAGAGGGAGCGAGAGAGTGCCACCCCACCCCTCAAAAATCCCCCAGAATCCCACACACAGAGATAAGACTGGCATGGATCATTTGGTAATGTCTGAATCAGAAACCTCCCTCTCTCTCTCTCTGTCTCTCTCTCTCTCTCTCTCTCTCTCTCTCTCTCTCTCTCTGTCTCTCTCTGTCTCTCTCTCTCTGTCTCTCTCTCTCTCTGTCTCTCTCTCTCTCTCTCTCTCCTGCTGAGACATTATATTCCATTCTTTCTGTCTTGCCTTACACACCCTATTTTCCCATTTTCTTTCTGGGCCATTGCTATGGCAGCCACACAATTCTGGAATTTCAGACAGCGTGTTGAACTAGAGAAATGTGTGTGTGTGTGTGTGTGTGTGTGTGTTCATGCACGTGTGTGAGACCGCATTGTTTTCTGGTCAGTTGTCAACTATCACATTACATCACTTTGGTTGGCAGAACTACGTTAACAGTGTTAAACATAACAGTCTCTTTCTCTGTCTCTCTCTCTCTGTCTGTCTGCCCGTCTCTCTGTCTGCCCGTCTGTCTTTCTCTCTCAGCGAAGTGTCGTTATGCGTTGGGAATGGAAGATGGCAGCATCCCAGACTCTGATATCTCAGCGTCCAGCGCTTGGTCTGACTCTACGGAGGCCAAACACGGCAGGTGAGCTCTATGCAGGAGTCTGACGGTGTGTGTGTGTGTGCTTTAGGCCAGAACATTGTTTTGTAACCCTCTGCTGACTCCACGTGCACACAAGCACCCACACACACACACACACACACACACACACTCACACACACACACACACACACACACTCTATGTTAGGTTAAGTTACATGTCTGTAATGAAGTAGGTCCAAATATAGAGCCTGAGGTAATGATGGTAACCCCGCCCCTCACGCCCACCTCAAACGCACACAGCTAACGCTTTATACGTGCAGACAGCACAAAGTGCAAGATTAACAAGTCTCAAAGTCTTTCCGCAAACATTAAGGGGGTTGTGTGTGTGTGTGTGTGTGTGTGTGAGAGAGAGAGAGAGAGAGAGCTTGGCAAGCCCATTGTTCATGTGGTTGTGATTAGGACCAAAGACTTTTTAAAAGACACTAGGGGAAGAATCTGCTCTGAGAGAGAGAGAGAGAGAGAGAGAGAGAGAGAGAGGAAAAAGGACAGCGAGAGAGATGGATGGATTAGAGGTGGGGGGGGGGGATTCTGATGGGACGTTTGGCAGGGTGTTTAGGTCGGAGGGGTAGGAGTTTGGGGATTACGAATGTGTGTAGTTTTTGGGAGGGGGCACTGATGTCACCACAGAGCAACTGGATGACAGCATGTGTGTGTGAGTGTGTGTGTGTGTGTGTGTGTGTGTGTGTGTGTGTGTGAGAGAGAGAGAGAGAGATGAAAACTTAAAGTAAAACCTTGTGATGGAATAATCCATCTTTGGCTGACGGTTACTTTCAGAGAATGAGCATGTGCTCACTGGGCTCAGGGTTTTCTGTGTTTTGCTACAGTAGTGTTTCGCTGCTGTTACAGTAATGCTTTGGTCGCGTACAGTAGTGTTTCTCTTTTGTTACAGTAATGCTTTGGTTGCGTACAGTAATGTTTTTCTTTTGTTACAGTAGCGTCACGGTCATTTTTCCGTCGTTCCTCAGTAATAAAACAGATGTGTCTCCATAGCACTGTGCTCTCAGGGGCTTCAGCCTACTGTTCGGGCAGATGACCGGACCGTTTGATTCATGTTACGGCTGCAACGGCGTGAGCAGGGGAGCAGTCCGGGAGCACGATGTTTTTAAGAGATTCATCAGTGTCACGGTCTCGCTGGTTTCTCAGAAACGTCTCAGGAGGGTCTCAACACACTACTATGGCCTCAAAATTCTCTCTCTCTCTCTCTCTCTCTCTCTCTCTCTCTCATGACTCAGTTTAATGTCTCACCAACGTCTCCACATTTTCTCTGGAATCACAGTTTTCTCACATCTGGGTCTCAAAGAATCTTTGCAAAGTTCTCGAAAAATATTTCAGTGGTCTCCGAGCTGTCGTCAGTCACATTAACGGGGGCACCGATTATCTCAGCTGCGTCTCTGCACAACGGTTCCCGGGACAGTTCTGATTGACGTTTCATTCACTAGATTTTCAGTGTCTCGCGAATGTCTCAGTTACGTCTCGTTAAATCCTAAGCACTGGTGCCCTTATGTCCTTTTTTCCTCTGCAAATCCCAAGACGTCTCTTCCATTTAATGCTCACTCATTCTGCTCCGTTTCATTCACGCTCTGGGATAACATGAATGTTTATTTCAGTCGTTCTCAGGGAGGTCCCCACAGCGCCTTGTGTGTGTGTGTGCTGATCATAAATGGTTATATACGTCGGTTAAAGGTTTGAGAAATGTCTCTCTGACCCTGTAACACGGCTGGATCCAGCGTAGTCTTGGCCCACTTCTCGATTACAGCCCGGCCACGGGGTCTTATCGAGGCCGCTGGAGATGGAAGGAAAACGTTTTTTTGGTTGTTTTTTTTTACTTTAATTCTGCCGCGCTGGCATAGCTCACGCGCCTGCCGGTGATCTCGTGGCTCGGCTTTAAGGTTTAAAAAATCCGCGAGACGTCGGATAGAGCTCAGGCACGTCTCCCTGAGATCTCAGCCATGTCTCAATGAACTCTCAGAGAGGTGACATTTCTACCAACTCTTCTTTAATGTCTGTGCCCCTGATGTCTCAGCCTGGTGTGAGGCTCCTCCGTGTGTGTATCTGTCTGTGTGTGTGTGTCCGTGTGTGTGTGTGTGTGTGTGTGTGTGTGCAGACATGAACTCCTCACAGTTTCAGATGAGCAGTTCATGAGCAGGTGTTAATGAAAACTCAGATGTGTGGACACAGTTTGTGATGGAGCAGTCATTTTACAGCCAGGTGTCAGTGTGCTGAAGGGGGACTGGAGAAAGACCCCCGGACAAACTTACACACCACCCGAGTGTTAGGGCCAGAGTTTATCTCCTCTCCCCTTATGTTGAGTACTATGTGACTCTCTCTCTCCTCTCTCTCTCTCTCCCTCTCTCTCTCTCTCTCTCTCTCTCTCTGTCTCCCTCTCTCTCTCTCTGTCTCTCTCCTCTCTCTCTCTCTCTCTCTCTCTCTCTCTCTCTCTCTCTGTCTCTCAGGTTGAGTACAGGTGAGGGGGATGGGGCGTGGTGTCCGGCAGGTCCTGTTTTTCCCAGTGGCTCTGAGTACCTGCAGGTGGACCTGCGGACGCTCCACTTCCTCTCGCTGGTCGGCACGCAGGGTCGCCATGCCGACGGGCACGGGCGGGAGTTTGCGCGGAGTTACAAACTGCGGTATTCGCGCGACGGACGACAGTGGCTCACCTGGAAGGACAGATGGAGTCAAGAGGTCAAGATTTCTCATTTTAAATTTTTTCTTTTGTCCTCACCTGTCGCTCGCTTGTTTCATACCTCTCTCGCCCTGTGGTCCTCACTCGTCGTGTCTGTGTGCGTTTGGGTCAGGTGGTTTCGGGGAATGAGAACACGTATGACGTGGTTCTGAAGGACCTTGGTCCGCCCATCATTGCCCGTATGGTTCGGTTCTACCCGCTGGCGGACCGAGTCATGAGTGTGTGTCTGAGGGTGGAGCTCTACGGCTGTCTCTGGGAAGGTGAGACCTAAAACCAGTCCATCCATTCATCACTCTATCCATCTATCATATCATCCACTCATCCAATCATCACTCTATCCATCTATCGTTTCATCCACCCATCCATCACTCTATCCATCTATCATTTCATCCACTCATCCATTCATCACTCTATCCATCTATCATATCATCCACTCATCCAATCATCACTCTATCCATCTATCATATCATCCACTCATCCAATCATCACTCTATCCATCTATCATATCATCCACTCATCCATTCATCACTCTATCCATCTATCATATCATCCACTCATCCATTCATCACTCTATCCATCTATCATATCATCCACTCATCCATTCATCACTCTATCCATCTATCATATCATCCACTCATCCATTCATCACTCTATCCATCTATCATATCATCCACTCATCCAGTCATCACTCTATCCATCTATCATATCATCCACTCATCCATTCATCACTCTATCCATCTATCATTTCATCCACTCATCACTCTATCCATCTATCATATCATCCACTCATCCATTCATCACTCTATCCATCTATCATTTCATCCACTCATCCATTCATCACTCTATCCATCTATCATATCATCCACTCATCCAATCATCACTCTATCCATCTATCATATCATCCACTCATCCAATCATCACTCTATCCATCTATCATATCATCCACTCATCCATTCATCACTCTATCCATCTATCATTTCATCCACTCATCCATTCATCACTCTATCCATCTATCATATCATCCACTCATCCAATCATCACTCTATCCATCTATCATATCATCCACTCATCCAATCATCACTCTATCCATCTATCATATCATCCACTCATCCATTCACCACTCTATCCATCTATCATTTCATCCACTCATCACTCTATCCATCTATCATATCATCCACTCATCCATTCATCACTCTATCCATCTATCATTTCATCCACTCATCCATTCATCACTCTATCCATCTATCATTTCATCCACTCATCCATTCATCACTCTATCCATCTATCATATCATCCACTCATCCAATCATCACTCTATCCATCTATCATATCATCCACTCATCCATTCATCACTCTATCCATCTATCATATCATCCACTCATCCAATCATCACTCTATCCATCTATCGTTTCAACCACTCATCCATTCATCACTCTATCCATCTATCATATCATCCACTCATCCATTCATCACTCTATCCATCTATCATATCATCCACTCATCCAATCATCACTCTATCCATCTATCATATCATCCACTCGTCCATTCATCACTCTATCCATCTATCATATCATCCACTCGTCCATTCATCACTCTATCCATCTATCATATCATCCACTCGTCCAATCATCACTCTATCCATCTATCATTTCATCCACCCATCCATTCATCACTCTATCCATCTATCATATCATCCACTCATCCAATCATCACTCTATCCATCTGTCATATCATCCACTCATCCAATCACTCTATCCATCTATCATATCATCCACCCATCCATTCATCACTCTATCCATCTATCATATCATCCACTCATCCATTCATCACTCTATCCATCTATCATATCATCCACTCATCCATTCATCACTCTATCCATCTATCATATCATCCACCCATCCATTCATCACTCTATCCATCTATCATATCATCCACTCATCCATTCATCACTCTATCCATCTATCATATCATCCACTCATCCATTCATCATTCTATCCATCTATCATTTCATCCACTCATCCATTCATCACTCTATCCATCTATCGTTTCATCCATCCATCCATCACTCTATCCATCTATCATTTCATCCACTCATCCAATCATTGCATTCATTCATCAGCTGATCAGTAACCTAAATGAATAAATCGAACTCATCGATTAATCAAAAAATAAATATTAGATATTAATTCAACCAATCAGTCAGAATAACAAAATCAGAAAAAATTAAATCAAACATTAAATCACCGGTGGTAATGTTTCATTGATGGGAAAAATGTTTTAAGTTTCTAAGCTAACACGGTCTCTCTCTGGTCTGTCTCTGTCTCTGTCAGACGGTCTGAAAGCGTACACCGCCCCTGTGGGTCACGTCATGCACCTGTCGGGCTCACCTGTCTACCTCAACGACTCCACCTACGATGGGAGCATTGAGGCAG
>NC_044503.1:41343013-41353013 GCF_902362185.1 Chanos chanos
CTCTCTCCCACTGTCTCTCTCACTCTCTCTCTCTCTCACTCTCCCTCTCTCTCTCTCTCTCTCTCTCTATCTCTCTCTCTCTCTCTCCCACTGTCTCTCTCTCGCTCTCTCTCTCTGTCTCTCTCTCTATCTCTCTGTCTCTCTCTCTCTCTGTCTCTCTCTCTCTCAGAGCCGTTTGTAGATGATGATTCAGAGGCTCCTCCTGTTCCTCCTCCCCCTCCACCTCCCCCATCTTCCACTCCTCTTCCTCATCCTCCAATCCGCACCTCTCCACGCTCATCCTACTCCCCCGACCTCTCCAACACCACCAGTAACCCCACAGGTGAGTCCGTCTGTGTGTCTGTGTGTCTGTCTGTGTGTGTGTGTGTGTGTGTGTGTCTGTGTGTGTCTGTGTGTCTGTCTGTGTGTGTGTGTGTGTGTGTGTGTGTGTGTGTGTGTGTCTGTGTGTCTGTCTGTGTGTGTGTGTGTGTTTGTGTGTGTGTGTGAGCCTGGCTGACTTGCCTCAGTAGTGTTCATGGCTTCAGTATGATGATTCAGTTTGACTGACCTGCCTTTGTTTGTTATCGGACACTGTTAACCTGAGGGGTTTTGGGTTTGAATCCTGACACTGTGTCTGTTATCAGACACTGTTAACCTGAGGGGTTTTGGGTTTGAGTCCTAACACTGTGTCTGTTATCAGACACTGTTAACCCGAGGGGTTTTGGGTTTGAATCCTGACACTGTGTCTGTTATTTGACACTGTTAACCTGAGGGTTAGAGAAGTGTGAATTTATCCTGATGAGAACTTGAACAGAGTGAAGACGTGTGTGAGTGAATAAGAAGCCGTCTGTGATAAAACACGTTTCTTGGTTCTGCTCCACTGGGCCGGGTCCAGACACGGTTTTACTGAACCCCCGTCTGTCTGTCTGTCTGTCTGACGGCCGCTGAAAACAGCGTCACACTCGTTTTCACATCCCCCCATCTGCTCCTCCGTTCCTCTCCTCCGCTCCCTTTTCCCCCTCTCTCTCTCTCCTCATTTCTCCTTCTCTCTCTCACGTCTCCTCCCTCGTTCCTCCAGACCCCCCCACGACCCCCACCCAGCCGCACACCACCGCCAACAGCTCTCAGCCAGGTAAGAAAAAGAGAGAGAGAGAGAGAAGGGCCGAGGGCTGAGGGGAGGAGAGGAACTGTTGCCAAACAGTTTCTGGGGGTTGCTATGGCATGTGCGTTTTGGTTTTATGAGTTTTCATGCAAAACTCTGTTTGATGTGGTTGCCTTTTTAAACGCATGCTCCTAATAAAGCGATTACACACCCCAGGGCGTGTGTGTGTGTGTGTGTCTATGCATGTGTACGTGTGCATGTGTGTGTGTGCGTGTGTGAGTTGGCATGTTTTGGTTGGTATTTGTGCAGTGTAATACAAGCTGAGCATGATGTCTGTCAGACCACATTGTACTGTCTGTCTGTCTCTATCTGTCCATCTCTCTGTCTGTCTCTGTCTCTTTGTCTCTATCTGTCCATCTCTCTGCCTGTCTCTCTGTCTGTCTGTCTCTATCTGTCCATCTCTCTGTCTGTCTGTCTGTTGGTGTAAAACATGCAGCATGTCATGTTTTGTTTATATGTTAATATTGTCTGTTTTATGTATGTTAATGCCGTCTGTTTTATGTAGTATCACACAGGGATCCGTCAAAACTCCTCATCTAAGTATTTTTACACACACACACACACACACACACACACACACACTGCCACACACACACACAAATGCTCATACACACACGCACACTAACACACACACACACGTACACACACCCACAGACATACTCAGAAACACACACACAAATGCTCACGCACACACACACACACACACACACAGACTGATTAATGTGTGTTGTGTATTTTCCAGGAACAGAATTCACTGTAATGACCCCAAGAGCTGGTCTGCCTGTTGCTAAGGACGACAGCAGTAACACAGCTATTCTGATTGGGTGCCTGGTGGGAATCATCTTGCTGCTATTGGCTGTGATAGCTGTCATTCTGTGGAGGCAGTACTGGAAGAAACTACTGGGCAAGGTGAGAGAGAGGTTTTGTGTGTCTGTATGTGTTTGTTGGATTGATAATTTTGTGTGTTGATGTATTGTTAATTGTGTATATGTCTGATTAAGGATAACTGCAGTGCAGAACAAAAAAAATAATAATGCTGTAGTGATATCAGGACATCACTGCAACATGTTTAATTTAGTCGTGATGTCATAATGAGGTCACAGATCGTGTAGTTGTGGTTCCATACTGTGTACTGAGGGATTTGGCAGGAAGAGTGATTTAGAGACAAAACAGGGATTTCATAACGAACAGGGTGCAGAGCAAGAGTCTACGTGATGTCAGAATAAATATAATGCAGTGAAAGAGACAGTAACAATGTCATACCAGCTCACTCAGTTTTGGTCTTGTAATGATGACCTTTTTCATTTAATGATTCATTTGGTTGTGGTGTCTGTGTGTGTGTGTGTGTGTGTGTGTGTGTGTGTGTGCAGGCCCAGGGCAGCCTGTCGAGTGATGAGCTGCGTGTCCATCTCTCTGTGCCTGCGGACAGTGTGGTTATTAACAACACACACTCCTACTCCAGCCGTTACCAGCGCATACACACTTTCAGTGACGACAGAGACAGGGAGAGAGAGAGAGACGGAGCAGGGGGGAGCGGGGGAGAGTACCAAGAGCCCAGCACTGTGCTCCGCCCACGGGAGCAGTGTGACAGCACAGGTGAGACACGCACACACACACACTATACGCGCTATACACACACACACACACACACACACACACACACACACTATACACATACACATACACACACACTCACTCATACACACACACACTATACACACACACACACACACTATACACACACGCTATACACACACACACACACACACACACACACACACACACACACTATACTCACATACACACACACACACACACACACTATACACACTATACACACACACACACACACACTATACACACACACACACTATACACACACGCTATATACACACACACTATACACACATACACACACACACACACACTCACTCATACACACACACACTATACACACACACACACACACTATACACACACACTATACACACACGCTATATACACACACGTTATATCCAGAGGCATGCTGTGTGTATCATTGTAACGTGTTTATAACCAGTCAGTCCCAGTGAATGCTTGTAACCCTCCGTTACTGAACGCATACGAATGCCCTGATGAACATGATGATAACGGTGATCATTAAAGGGAAGGATTCACCGGTTTTCTCTCCTCCACCCTCATCCTTTACGTTTGAATACGAATGTACGGCTTTGGGTTTTTGATTGGTTTGACTGATTGTCTCCTGCTGAGGCCAGTCTAGTGTCCCTGACTGTTTCTCACTGTGTGGAGAACAATATTCCCCAACTACACTCAGTCAGGCTGATCAAACCCCACATCTGTACAGACTCCTCAAACCCCACATCTGTACAGACTCCTCAAACCCCACATCTGTACAGACTCCTCAAACCCCACATCTGTACAGACTCCTCAAACCCCACATCTGTACAGGCCAAATCAAACTCCACATCTGTACAGGCTCATCAAACCCCCACATCTGTACAGACTCCTCAAACCCCACATCTGTACAGACTCATCAAACCCCACATCTGTACAGACTCCTCAAACCCCACATCTGTACAGGCCAAATCAAACTCCACATCTGTACAGGCCTATCAAACCCCACATCTGTACAGACTCATCAAACCCCACATCTGTACAGGCCTATCAAACCCCACATCTGTACAGGCCAAATCAAACCCCACATCTGTACAGGCTCCTCAAATCCCACATCTGTACAGAGAGGTGTGTGGAGGTCAGGAGGTCAGGAGGATGGTGGGGAGAAGAGAGGAAGGTGTGTGAATCATTCCGTTAAGTGTGTGACCTGCCTGCGATGAACTTAACACACGTTTGACCTGTGCTCAGACATTTCCCACCAGCGTAAACGTAACACCCTGCACCCTAACCACCCTGTCCTCTTGTCTTGTGTTTGTGTTTGTGTTTGTGTTTGTGTTTGTTTGTGTGTGATGTGTTGTGCTGTGTTGTACCTCGTTGTTGTTCCGTCTCTGTGTGTGTGTGTGTGTGTGTGTGTGTTCTCTCAGCCTTGCTGTTAAACAACCCAGCCTATCACCTTTTGCTGTCTGACCTGAGACACACATCCAGCTCCAAGACAAACTGCCCCAGCGACCAAGAAAAGCCCCAAAACGCCCCCCAGGGTAAGAGAGAGGGCTCATATGAAACGGGGGGTAATAACTGCCCCAGAGTAAAGGGCTGGGTAAATATCTGCCCCTTTGAGGGGGGTAAAATCAGCCCGTGAGGTAAGAGAGAGATGGGTGATATCCACCACAGAGTGGCAATACAAACGAGTTTCCTTCACCTTAAAACTTAAGAAAAACAACCAACACACCAGAGATGGGCTATAATCACACTACAAACATGCTACAAACATGCTATAACTCACCTAACACGCTATAAACAGCCCACAGACGTTTCTAAACGTGTAATAAACATGTAATAACGTGTAACGAACGTGTAACAAACACTCTACAAAGCATTGTGCAGTCATAAGGCCCACAGTTACATTGACCTCAGAGTGTCTCTGTGTTTTTGTCACTATACTCTTCTGCCCTGTGTGTGTGTGTGTGTGTGTGTGTGTAATTTGAATGACGTGAGGAACTAAATCAAGATCTAACACACAGGCACCTTAACACCATCACATAGTTTAATGACATTAGACCATTATATTTCTGTCTCTGTCTCTCGTTCAGCGTGTGCTCTAGACGTAGACGAGAAGGCCCTTCCCACTCAAGAGGAGCCGCCCCCTTATCCTGGGGCCCCGCCCTATCCCCACCTTAGCTCCGCCTCTCCCCCGCCCCCTCTTCTCCTGCCAGTGGGCGGAGCCAGCGTGCCTCATTATGCTGAAGCCGACATCATCAGCTTACAGGGAGTCAGCGGCAACAACACGTACGCGGTCCCCGCCCTGTGTGCCACGCCCACTGATTTGGCCACGCCCCTCCCAGAGCTGCCCAGAGAGTGCCTGGTCTTTAAAGAGAAACTGGGAGAAGGCCAGTTTGGAGAGGTACACACGCACACACACGCACACACACACACAGTCACACACACACACATGCATACACACACAAATATACACACCCGCGCACGCACACACACACACTCACACACACATACACACACACACATACACACACACACACACATACGTAAGAGAAACTATGAGTCAGTGAATGTGCACTTCTAAAGAGATTTTCATTGTCCAGCTGCACTTTTAGCTAACCCTGGGCCATACACACACACACACACACACACACATACACACACACACATACAACCCACTCACACACACATACACACATACACACACACACGCACTCATAACCATACATTCTCACTCGCATGCACTCTCACACACACCCACATACTCCAATACACACTCACAAGCACACTGGCATTCTTGGCATCACTAACATACTTAACATAGTTTTTGTCTGTGTGTGTTTATGTGTATGTGTGTGGTGTGTGTATGTGCGTGTGTGCGTATGTGTGTGTGTGTGTGTGCGTGAGCAGGTCCATCTGTGTGAGATTGAGAATCCACAGGATTTACCCAGTTTGGAGTTCCCCTTCAATGTGAGGAAGGGGCGCCCTCTGCTGGTGGCAGTCAAGATACTGCGACCAGACGCCTCTAAAAATGCCAGGTCAGTCACTGTCTCTACACACACACACACACACACACACACACACTGAGAGTCAGTGCATTGGGTTAAATGCTAATGTAAGTCTGTTGTCATTGCCTCAAATCTACCCATCCATCCATCCATCCATCCATCCATTCTTCCATTCATTCATTCATTCATTCATTCATTCATCCATTCTTCTATACATCCATACTGTTCTCTTTATAATAATGACTGACACCTTCATGTCAGCTCACACTAATTCCTAATCTCTCTCTCTCTCTCTCTCTCTCTCTGTGTGTGGGTCAGGAATGATTTTCTGAAGGAGGTGAAGATTCTGTCGCGGTTAAAGGACCCGAACATAATCCGTTTGCTGGGTGTGTGTGTGAGCACTGATCCACTCTGCATGGTCACAGAGTACATGGAGAGCGGAGACCTCAACCAGTACCTCTCCAGTCGAGTCTTACTGGACAAGACTGGTCCTGTCCACAACTCGTACACCATCAGGTACACACACCCCCACACACTCAAAGTTAATCAGACTGAACCTGTTTGACTGAATCTTTCTGGACAAGACTCGACAAATCCACACACACACACACGCACACACGCACACACACACATACAAACACACACACACACACACACACGCGTGCACGCACACACACATGCTCAAAGTTAATCAGACTGAACCTGTTTGACTGAATCTTTCTGGACAAGACTCGACAAATCCACACACACACACTCACACACACACTCATAGACACGCACACTCTCACACACACACACACGCACACAACACACACACACTCTCACATTTTCACACACACACACACACACACACACTAAGACCTGTGTCTGATCTCTCTCTCTCTCTCGGTCAGCTATCCTGCTCTGATCTCTATGGCGAGTCAGATAGCGTCAGGGATGAAGTTTTTGTCCTCCCTGAATTTCGTCCATCGTGATTTGGCGACACGGAACTGCCTGGTGGGCGGGGAGAGGGGTGAGGTGGGCGGGAACGGAGGCGAGCGTCAGATTAAAATCGCTGATTTTGGGATGAGCCGTAATCTGTATGCTGGAGATTACTACAGGATCCAGGGTCGAGCTGTTCTCCCCATCCGCTGGATGGCCTGGGAGTGTATTCTCATGGTGAGTGTGTGTGTGTGTGTGTGTGTGTGTGTTGGAGAAAGTCAAGGAGTGCTGATCCTGGAAAGTGTGTCATCTTAGATGAAACTGATGAAACTGGTCACAAATGTCTAAACCAAAATGTAACTTTTTTTTGTGTTTTCCCTGTGCGTGTGTGTGTATGTGTCTGTGTGTGTGTGTGTGTGACAGGGTAAGTTCACCACGGCCAGTGACGTTTGGGCGTTTGGTGTGACTCTGTGGGAGATGTTGAGTGTGTGTCAGGAACAGCCGTACTCACACATGACCGATGAACAGGTGATCGACAACGCCGGAGAATTCTTCAGGGACCACGGCAGACAGGTATACACAGAAACACACACACACACACACACAGATTCACACACACGGACACACACACACACACAGATTCACACACTCGGACACACACACACACATATACGTACATGCAGTTTTTGCAAGATATTTAACATTTTATTCATTTTTTTTTTATGTCTACACACTTTCTCTCTCTCTCTCTGTGTGTGTGTGTGTGTGTGTATCCGTGTGCGTGTGTCAGGTGTATTTGTGTCGGCCGGCCGTGTGTCCTCAGGGTTTATATGAGCTGATGTTGAGCTGCTGGAACAGAGAGTCTAAGCTCCGCCCCTCTTTCACACACATCCACACCTTCCTCACCGAGGACGCCATGAACATGGTCTAAGAGAGAGACAGACAGAGAGAGAGGGAGAGAGAGAGAGAGAGACACCGAAAACATCAGGGGAGAGACGCCCTCTCTCTCTCTGTGTGCCTGCTCTCTCTTTTCAGAACGGAGGGCTTCGTCAAGAGAGAAAGAGTGAAAGTTTGTCTCCTCTCGTTCGGTTTGCAGGTGTGTGGATCTGTCAGTCAGGAGCCAAGTGGGTTTTCTAATAGGCGGAGTCAGTGGCTCCTATGTAAATGAGCGATCTCCGATAGGTCGATTGGGGCAGAGATATGCCGCTGGTTCGGTGTTCAGTTTTGTGACGAACTCCGCCCCCGGTCGACAGGTGAATGTAATTGGTGGTGGGTGGTGGGTGGGGCTTAAAGCTACGCACTACGTATCATAGCAGCTTTAATAGGCTTTGATACCCGTCAGTCAAAAGCGAATATAGCAGATTGTGAGTCTGAATAATCCTTTGTATCAGACAGAGTGGATTTTAATCTTACTAAACCATACACTAGAGATCAAATAGCGAATCAGATTTGACTTTTGTCAGTAACAGTTTGTTAATGTCAGTGATTCCACTAACTGAAATCTGAGTACAATAATCTGAAACATTGTTCCTGATGTTCATATATCGAGGCATTATAATAGAACATTTTAATAACGTTATCAGAACCTTTGCTTAGCTGAGATCGAAAGGCCTGAGTTTTGTCTGACGCTGAGGACACTTTCGTTGCATCTTCTCCTTTATCACTCGCTGTCTCTTTTCCACGGCTTTTGGGAAGACTCATCCTCGATAGTTTAACACGGTTCAGATCAGAGTCGTACGCGGGACTTGACCGGGTGGAGGGTTCCTGTCTCTTCTGAGTTTCACTGTATAAAACTACATTTCCCACAATCCCCAGTCACTCCCCAGTGGGGGTTTTAAAATGGAAGCACTCCTTGTAGCGTTAATGACATTTTTCTGACACTAGATGGCGCTCCTGCTTCTGTGTTTCTGTGAGAACAGCCCTGTCGTGTGTCCTGGTGTGTAACCTGTATTAAGCACATGACACATGACCCATGACACCTCCTCAGTCACGGGACTCAGACGCAAATGTCCAAAACCATAAACAGGGATTATGTGTAGACAAAACACGATGGAAACGCATAGATTCAGCAAACCCTCTTATGAAGTGATATGTGCAATTGTGAAACCAAGGGAGTTTTTGGTAATTCATAATAATCTAATGTAGTAATCCCAAATAATCCAAGGCATCCAGATAATAGACCTCTTTCCCTCGATAATCCAGTGTTTTCCTATCAACACACATGAGTTTACAGGAGGAAGCTCTTTCTCTCTCTCTCCCGCTCTCTCTCTTTCTCTGAAAGAATCAGATGCACCTGTAGAAACGAAAACTGATGAGTCGTCTCCCCGTGTAAAATGAAGAGAG
This sequence comes from Chanos chanos, assembly GCF_902362185.1. NCBI lineage: Eukaryota > Metazoa > Chordata > Actinopteri > Gonorynchiformes > Chanidae > Chanos > Chanos chanos. The sequence continues at coordinate 41,352,038 of NC_044503.1, forward strand.
GCTGGTGGTTAGTGGATTTATGTGGGTGCTCTCCTAACCGTCTGTGTGTGTGTGTGTGTGTGTGTTTATGAAATGAACCCTGCCCTGAAATGGACACCGCGGAGGAGAGGATGACCTGGGAGATGGAGAGATTGTGCTGAAGTCATGTGACACTGTAATATTTCACTCTTGAGAAATACTCGTCCCACATCATTTTCCAACCGAGATACCAGTGCTGTGTAGTCACTCCACACACACACACACACACACACACAATTTGGGACAGAGGTCCTCTGTCTTTTATCTCTCTGTGTTTGTGTTTATGTAAGAGTTAAAGAGAGAGAGAGAGCGAGAGAGTCAGTCAGTCAGTAACACTCTTAACATGAAGTTTTATGACTGTGTTTTTTGAATGAACCTTTGCCATCTTTTTGATACACTGTAACCCCATTCTCTACAAGTAAATAAATAAATAAATAAATAAAAAATCTATTTTTATAAATGTACCGTAACAGCCACTCCCTGTATCTGGCATTTAACCAAAAGGAAAAGGAAAAAAAAGAGAGAGAGAAAAAACAATGTAAATATATATAAAAGGAAAGTAATGATGTTCATTGTTAATATATGGCGTTCCCTTGCGTTCCGGGTTTGACCTTACTCTGTCTGTACTCCTCTCATTACCCCTGTTTGTTTGTTGGTGTTTTTTTGTAGGCGTTTTAATAAAGTTATCCTTTTCAAATAAAACCATAAAAGGTCCCGATTCTGATCTTTGTACCCGTACCTCTCCCTCTCCCTCTGCTTGGGCTTGATCATTCTTCACAGGTTTGTTTTCAGCGAGCACTGGTTTTACTGGTCCCATCTGATGGGGTCCCTTCTTCCACCAGTTTGTGTGTTTGTTGTTGCTGTCAGGCTCATAGAGGAGAATTGGTGACCCATTCTGAAAGTGCTCTGAGTGGAATAAAAGTTTAAAGTCCTGCCCAGGCTTGACTCCTCACATTTT
>NC_044503.1:41363013-41368013 GCF_902362185.1 Chanos chanos
ATGGAGGGATGGGTGGATGGATGGACAGATGGAGGGATGGGTGGATGGACAGATGGAGGGATGTATGGGTGGATGGATGGATGGAAGGATGGATGGGTGGATGGAGGGATGGATGGATGGGTGGATGGAGGGATGGATGGGTGGAGGGATGGATGGAGGGATGGATGGATGGACAGATGGAGGGATGGATGGGTGGATGGAGGGATGGAGGGATGGATGGGTGGATGGAGGGATGGATGGGTGGAGCCGTTACCTCTGGATCTGCTGGATGCAGGGAAAGACAAACACACGGCCTCCAGCGATCATCAGAGGAGGAGAACGTCCACATCCTAAAAGAGCAGAACAGGACGGACAGATCAGATAAAGGAGAGGATGAAAAACAGACGCCTGTCTCTCTCTCTCTCTCTCTGTTCAACATCTCAGACCACACCACACACTGCTAGCACTACTGTTCTACTTACCCACTTATCTCTGTGTGTGTATGTGTGTGTGTGTGTGTGTGGGTGGTCACTGAGTGCAGTGTGCTGCCTTTCTCAATCAAAATAATCCAACATAAAACTAACCATAAGCAAACAAGCCTCACTCAAATTACCACAGCATCCCAGAGATGGTGAAAATAACTGAATTTGTTGCTTAAATTAGGAAACGTGCGGGTTATTCACATGCGCCTGTGTGTACAGAGACGTAAAGGTGTGGTTTTTTTGGCCTCGTGCTACTGAATTGCGTCACTTTACCACCGCCAACGCCAATCGAAATGCAACCGAAGCACATGACTTACCGTAAACAATGGCAAAACCAAAAAATAAGCAAATAAATAAATAAATACACGCTGTGCTATTTACCAGCGCGTGCGGACAGTATTCAAATGGGGAACTGTGATAGGCTGAGTGGTTCTCTTAACCAGTTCCGACCAGTTCATGGAAATGTTAACGACAGAGACACACAAATTTTTTTTTTTTTTTTTTTTAAATCTTACCTGACACGACCATCGCCTCGTTGGGACCACAGGTGTAGAACATTTTGAGTTTTGTCTAAAAAAAAAAAGGTTCAGATAAACCATGTAGTTCTGTTTAGAAACGCAGTCCAAATTCACGTAAATCCCTGCGACCCAATCTTACAATATATTGCCCAGGCAGGCTTGTTAATGCTATCTAATCTGTGGTGGATTACTGTCTAAACTAGAGCTCGGAAAATGTTGGCATTCATATGTCACATGTGTTAGTCAATCACACTGGGGGCGGGATTAAAGATGACAGACAGACGCTGTATACAGTCCTGCGTTTACTGTACATTGCTGACTTTAAACTTTATGACTAATCATTTCGCGACCAGTTTGGATGGCGAAAGAAATGCGTATCACGGTATAAAACAGATCGTTGGTAATGTGACGAAGTGTCAAATTCGTATGCTTCTGACGACATAACGTAAACACTCAGCGCGATTGAATTTAAACGAGTAGATTTGATCAAAGCAAATCTGAACCGCAATTAAACTAACTATCACAAACCGATCGTATACGGTACTGGTGACAATAGTTAGTGGTTGTTGGCAAAACAAGAAAGCAATATCAGTAAAAACTTAAAAAGTCTATTTCGACGCAGCTAATCGTTGGGTAACTAAACTAAGAGGCTTGTCTTTTACACCCAAGCCCTTCCCGTACGTCACGTCAAACAACCAAATCAAATTCCTCTATTTCACAACAATACTACCACCAGTTAACTAATTCAGCGCGTGCCTGTTTTTACCATACACCCAGTATGCCGAGAAAAACTAAGTTTAAAATTCCCTGCGGAGAAGCACACGATGTCCTAACGATAGCTAACGCGAGCTAACCCAGTTAACTTGTTAGCTTCATGTCTGGCATTAGGCTGACGGCAGCTAATCTCCACACAAATTCAGTTATGAATTCAATTCACCCAAAAAAAAAACTCCACTCAGCATTAACTACGCGCTTCGAATTTTTCAGTTCGGATAAGACACCAAAGTCGCTGAACAGAAAGATGATGTATTTTTTTTTACCTTAGCGAGTCAATGGAGTAAGACTGGCTGGAAAATATCCTATGGGCTGAACACAGGAAAAGGTGAAAAAACCGACCACTTTCTATACTACGCTATGACCACGCCCCTTCTCGAGCGCTGACAAAATAAGAACTGCGTCTTTTGCTCCCTCTCGTGGTCGTCTCTGGTTAATTCACCCATTTCGTAAAATGGTGTGTCTAGTTTAAAGAAATGTGAGTTATTATTGGATGTTTTGCAATCTGTTCCTTAATATAGGTTTAATGATAAATATACATTTTAGTTATCTTCAACAGGTATGTAACGGACTTCAAGCTATTTTTATGCGAAAATTGCAACGATTAAACTGAATTCGTTAGATATCGCACTTAATATCAAACCCAGATCACAAAAGTGTGGTATGATATTACACTAACGCGCATACCAAAAGCAATAGCTTGCGAAAATGAGTGTGAGATGCTAAATGAGCTGGTGTGAAGGAGAAAGAGCGACAAAGAACAGGGGGAGAGAGAGAGAGAGAGAGAGAGAGAGAGAGAGCGTGTGTGTGTGTGTGTGTGTGTGTCTACCAGAATTAGGACAAAACCCCAGTTACGCTACTCTTCCATAGTCTTCCACTTACACAGTGTGATGTTGGCACTCCTTTTTCACTTCCGTCCCACGCCCCCTACCCCCACCTCAAACTACTATAACCGGCCTCTACGCTTCCTCTTCCTCCAATCAAAACACAGAACAGCTGGTCACTCTGGCCAACCACGCCCCAAAAACGACTCTAGCCTCGTTTTGGAGTGAATCCAGACATATAAAGCCTTTGTCCGGGTAAAGGATTTGTGACTGGATCACACTTGCAGCTTTGGTTTAGCAGTTTACAGGGGAATCAGTTCCGAAACAATTAAACATGAGAGAAATTGTGCATATCCAAGCCGGTCAATGCGGCAATCAGATTGGAGCAAAGGTAAGAAGAGTCTTTCCATTTTCAACAGGGAATATTCTATAATCTGGTACTTGGTTTTGGAGAGATTACAGGGATAAAGATGCAACAATGAAAACTCCAGATACAGAAGGGAGTTGCCGGTTCCATGTTGCCTTAAACTCACTTTATCTTTTAAAATGTCTAGCTGATCATTCGTCTTGAATATTAGGATATTGCTCAATTTAAAATGATGGCTAGGACCCCCTCCTCCCCTAAATGAATGATCCTGTGAGCTATTTTATCTCTTATTCTTGTTTCAAACTGAAGTTTGCTTGGAATATACACGATACAAGCTATAATTAATAATTGATTATATGTTAGCAACATGTAGTGCTACAGAAACTTTTGTATGCTGAGAAATTAAACTGCAGGCAATTCAGATGGAACCCAGGCCGTTAGATTGTCTTGATTGCTTGAACATTTTTTTTAATGTATCACTTGTGTAAAGCTCTTTAAACTCAGACACATCAAAGCTACGAAAAACTGAAATGATGACATCTGTTGTAATAGTTTGTCTCCAGATAACGGTTCTCCACACTCTCCATCGCCTGCCGCGAGCTATTTCTGCGTTTTCCATCGCCGGGCGTGTCCGCATACGCTTCTGTCCAGCATTGCGCGTCCACGCGAAACAGCAAAAGTCCGAGCTGTGTTCACACTAATTAACGCGACCACCCGTTCCGCTGTCACGAGCCCCCCTCCAGGACAGCTGTCTGTCGCTTGCGCGTTTTGGTTTTTTTTTTTTTTTTTCTTCTCCTCGTCAGATTTCTGATTCCTTTAGGCGTGGCGCGGGTCGGATATCAAAGGCGACATACTCTTGACCACTATTCCTTTAACAGATGTTTTTCTCTCCGTGTCTGTAAAATGTCTCCTGGCTTTTTAAAGCGTGCCTGATCAATAGATCGATGCAGATCCGAAGGATATGAAAGGGAGAGGGTGTTGGATGTGGTGGAAGGGTGGGGCAGTGAGCCCTGTCAGAGAGAGAGAGAAAAATCCCCATTTCATCTCAGACCCTCACAACAAGTATCTGTGAGGAACTCGCTCAGATTTACTTATTTTTTTATTCTCTTATTTACTCATTCTCAGTTGGACGTTTTTAATCCGTTTTCGTGGATCATTTTCAGGCGTCTGTCCAATAAGCTTCAAAACGACGTGGATTTAACCCCCGTCTCTGCATATTCTTGCTTTAAGTGGATGTAACCTACATTGTTGTCATATTATTTGTCCTCTGCTCCGTAATCCATAATCTGTAAAAACAGACCAACGTTAGTTTGTCCGATAGGATCCCAGCCTGTTTGGCGTCATTAAGCGACGTCTGAGCTAAGGAGTGTCCGTTAATTCGGAAAAAAAACCCCATCATTATGGATCTATATAGACGGAGACCAGGCTTCTGTGATATGCTCTCTGCTAATATGGTCTCGTGGAATGTTGCCATAGTGACTTTGATTCTAATAGCCAGGCTACCAACTCCACCTTTCAAACTCGATTAGGAGTGAAGCCGCAGAAGGGAGAGAACACTCGGATGACATTGTAGAATAACTGGGTCGTCTGATTTGCTCCCTTAGACTGATTTCAACGTTGCAGAGCCGAGCAACCGTTACAAATAATAATAACAATGATATTAAAATGATAACCCAATTACACACCCCGACTATCAATCAAATGTAAGTATATGAGAGCTATAACAGACTGTGAAAGTTTAGGTATACCTATAGGTTATCTAACTTTTCACATAACCCTTTCTTTCCATGATTTTCAGTTAATTTAAGATTTTTTTTTGCTTCATATATTAAATTACTACAATTATTAAATTCATATAGGTTATACATAAAGTGTATGTATGTATGCGTATGTGTACACATACATACATAAATACACACACACACACACACATACATACATACATACATATATATATATATATACATAAATACATATATATATATATATACACACACACACACACATACATAGACTATATGGCAGACAGTCCTAGTTACTGGACTCAAATTTGTTG
>NC_044503.1:41378013-41380513 GCF_902362185.1 Chanos chanos
TTGTGTGTGTGTGTGTGTGTGTGTCAGTGTTGTGTGTGTATCAGTGTTGTGTGTGTGTGTGTGTGTCAGTGTTGTGTGTGTATCAGTGTTGTGTGTGTGTGTGTGTGTGTGTGTATGTATGTGTGTGTGTGTGTGTGTGTGTCAGTGTTTTTGTGTATGTGTGTGTGTGTGTGTGTGTGTGTTTTTGTGTGTGTGTGTGTGTTTTTGTGTGTGTGTGTGTGTGTGTGTGTGTTTTTGTGTATGTATGTGTGTCAGTGTTTTCGTGTGTGTTTTTTGCAGATATGTGTTTGTTTATTATATGAACATTGTGTGTGCGTTAATTAGAACCTGTTTGTGTAGAAAAATGTTTTAATTAAAGTGTGTGTGTGTGGTGTGTGTGGTGTGTGTGTGTTGTGTGTGGTGTGTGTGTTGTGTGTGTGTGTGTGTGTGTTGTGTGCAGGTGTGTGTGAAGATGAAACGGAAACCCAGGCTATTCTCAGTCCGTCACCTCAGTTCAGACGTGAGCCAATCAAACTCTTTCTCTCTTTTTCTCTTTCTTTAAAATCTCTTCATTTCTTCTTCATCTGTGTCTGTTCGTCAAGTTTTCTTAGTTTGATTCACTTTTTTAAAAATTAAAATCTTCTCTCAGAGCCGTGAGGTTTTCAGCTGCTGTTGATAACAGTTGTGAACTTGAACGTCTGTATTTTTTTTTTTTTAATAAAACTTTTCATTTATTCTCAAATGAATACAGTCCTACAATAACACAATCTCTCTCTCTCTCTCTCTCTCTCTCTCTCCCTCCATCAGGTCCTGCTCTCCCTCCATCTTTCCATCTCTCCATCTGCGAGAGCACTCAGGAAACTGAGGAGTTGGTCGTCGCGGCTACCCAGTCCTTTGTTTCCGACGGCAACCACAGCATCACTCCCAGTCTCTGCGCAGAGGTCCCAGAATCCCCCGGCGTCCTGGGCAAAAGCAACGACAGTCCCGGGAATTCTGGGACTGAGGAGGACTGGGCTTTGGAAGCCACGCAGGCCTACGGCGCAGCAGGGGCGGGGCCAGGGGGGAGCAGGGCCACGCCCGGAGGGGCGGGGCTAGAGATAGAGCCGACTCAGGCATACTCGGTAGAGCTGGGGACGGAGAGGAGGGGAGACTGTGACGAGGAGGAGGAGGAGGAGAAAGAAGGAGATGAAGAGTTTCTGACACATTCACACATGTCGACTGCTGAAACACAACTCCTGAACAACAGCGCCGTCCAAAAGGAGGAAGAGGACGGTGAGATGGCTGTATCAGAGAGAGGAAGAGCGGCGATGGAGGAGGAGGAAGAGGAGGCGACACAGGAGATCGAGCCGTTCTCAGACACACACCTCTCCACGGCGGAGACGCAGATCATTGTCAGGAACGAGGAAGAGGAGGGTGAGCACCACAGGGATGATGAAGACCTGAAAGGCGACGAAACAGCCGCTGCGCACCCTCCCCGCCAAGGAAGACGTGAGGATGAGGATGAAGATGAAATGGGTCAGCGTGCCGAGGCCTCCGCCAACTCCCACCTCTCCGCGGCCGAAACGCAGCCGCTCTCGTCCGCCCTCGACGGGAGGGACGAGCAAAATGCTAAACCTTCATCATCATCATCATCACCATCATCACCCAGGCGCCGGACCGGGCCACGCCACGGAAAGACAAGACCGCAGGAGGAAGAGACGCCTCTCTCCGCAGCGGAAACACAGCCGGTGTCTACAGGAGCAGATGACAATCAGGAGGAGGAGACGCCTCTCTCCGCAGCGGAAACACAGCCGGTGTCTACAGGAGCAGATGACAATCAGGAGGAGGAGACGCCTCTTTCCGCAGCGGAAACACAGCCGGTGTCTACAGGAGCAGATGACAATCAGGAGGAGGAGACGCCTCTCTCCGCAGCGGAAACACAGCCGGTGTCTACAGGAGCGGAGGACAATCAGGAGGAAGAGGAGCAGGATGAAGATGCCCGGCAGCAGGGCCGCACCCGCAGGGGGAGGAGGGAGGCGGAGAAAGCCGGGCCCGGTCGGGTCAGAACCAGAAATACGAAGGAGAGGGGGAAGAAAGGAGGGACGAGAGAGGAAGAGGCGGAGTCACAGAGCGAGAGAAAGGGAAAGGCCACGCCCGTTAAAAAGGGAGGGAGGCGGAGGAGAGGACAGGTTCAGTCTGAGGAAGAGGAGAGTGAGGAGGAGGAGGTGAGCAGGAGGAGAACAATGAGGGGGAGGAAGAGCGTGAAAGAGGAAGGAGAGAGAGAGAGAGTGGAGGAAGAAAAGGAGGAGGGAGAAAGTATGCAGAGAGAACGGAGAGAAAAGGAAGAAAAAGAACGAGAGGAGAAGGAGAGGAAAGAACAGGAGGAAAAAGAAAGAATGGAACAAGAAAACAGAGAGAGAGAAGAGAAGGAGAGACTGGAACAGGAGAGAAAGGAGAATGAAGAGAGAGAAAGACTAGAAAAAGAAAAGAAAGAAAGACTAGAAAAAGAAAAGAGAGAAAGAGAGGAGAAAGAAAGACTAGA
>NC_044503.1:41385513-41393013 GCF_902362185.1 Chanos chanos
AACACTTTATCTGTCCATTCATTCGGTCAGACTCAGTCAGGTGCCGGTTTATCGCATTTTTTCATCTGTCTGTCTGCACACCCTGCGTCCGCCCCCCCCCCCCCCCCCCCCACGCTCATAGATTCACATCGACATCCACACAGAACCTAGCCTCTTAATGTCGGTCTGATTGTCTGCCTGTCCGTCTGTCTAAATGCCCGTCTCTCTCTCTCTCTCTGTCTGTCTGTCTGCACACCCTCCGCCCGCTCCCCCCCACGCTCATAGATTTACATCGACATCCACACATAACCTAGCCTCTTAACGTCGGTCTGATTGTCTGCCTGTCCGTCTGTCTAAATGCCCGTCTCTGTCTGTCTGTCTGATTGATTGATTGCCTGTCTGTCTTTATAATTGCCCATCTCTCTCTCTGTCTGTCTGACTGCCTGTTTCCCTGTCTGATTTACTGTTGGTTTGTCCTTAGGAATGTCTGTCTGTCTCTCTCTCTTTCTCCATGTGTCTGTCTTTGATTGCCCGTCTGTCTGTCTGTCTGGTTGCTTGTCTGTCTCTCTGATGGCCTGTGTGTCTCTCTCTGACAGGGGTATGAGATCCATGTGACTCGTTCAGTGAAACCTGAGCCCTCTCAGATGAAGGACATCATCGTGTGCAGTGGGGCACGTTATTTACCCAAAATGCCCTCTGTTCATAAGGTAACCTCACCGTGATTACCCACAATACACTGCCTCTGTCTGTGCTCTCACACCTCCCCCTCACCGGGACCCGTTTGAGAAAGGATACTGACCAAGTCTGCATACTGTATACATGTTTACAATCGCATATGAATGTTTTACATGCCTGTCTGTTGTAATTGTTTCTAAGTACTTATGTAAATGTTTAAATTAGCACTGTCTGCATAGAGAAGAGAGTAAGTCAGCTTGATTACTGGCTGAATGTGAGGGATCTTTTTTGCTTTATCTCTCTCTGTTCTCCTATCCTCATATCTCCTCCCTACTTGCCTTCTGTCTCTCTCTCTCTCTCTCTCTCTCTCTCACTCTCTCTCTCTCTCACACTCTCTCACCCCCCCCCTCTGTGTGTGTGTGTGTGTGTGTCAGGCCCAGACGGTGGTGGTGTCGTGTGTGGAGGATGCTGGGCTGTGTGCACAGGCTGTCTCTCTCTCTCTGCCCGTGGTCAGTGCAGAGTTCCTGCTGATTGGGATCCTGCAACAGAAGGTGGACCTTGTCAGCCACGCCCTAACTGGCCCCGCCTTCCAACCGGGATCCACCAAAGCTACCGCCAGGGGCAGGAAAAAGACCTAGATCTGTTGACAGAATGAAGGACAGGAGAATGATGTCATGGCGGAATCCGCGGAATGTTCCGTGGGTTCTGATAGAACACTTAGCGTCATCAAACTCAGCTGAGGCTCTGGTGACGCAGGACCCTGGATTGTCTGTCTGTCTCTCTCTCTGCTATACTTCAGGATCAGAGGAGAATCAGCGGAGAACCTGAAGAAAAAGAAGAAGGACACGGCTCTCTAAAAGAATAAATAAATTAAGCTCCACCCCAAATCCCTTTCAGACTCCTCCCACTTCTGTGAGTGTTCTCATATGGAGGACTGGACTTGACTGACATACCACCTAGCCGACCAGCTGGGTTGTCAGTTCTGACTGCTTATAGATTAGTCTTTTATTAAAGCCATCTGCCACGTTGCCTTCTCTAATGCTGCTCCATCCATCTCTCTCTCTCTCTGTCTGTCTCTGTCTGTCTCTCCCTGTCTGTCTCCGAGTCCCTTTTATTAAATGTCTGTGTACTGCTGATGAACTGAACACTTTGAAATGTCTTTGTAATTAAAAACCTGATATTGGTTCTAATGGACTGACTCGGTCTTACTGGCTGTCTGATAATGTGTGAGGGAACAGAGGGATGGAATTATACTGAACAGACAGCTCCTCTTCCCTTTCCGCCTGTCTGCCTGTCTGCCTGCCTGTCTGTCTGTCTCACCCGGTTCCGCGGTCAACAATCATTCCTACATTAAACAGCGTTTCTCTTATTGACTTGTACTCACACTGGTTTTACTGGTTTTCTGTTCCCTGTGTAATGTTGTCAACAGTCAGATTGGAAAGAGACACACTCTCATCTGTACTGATTGGTTTTCCTGCTTGTTTCCCTTTCATGAAAGTACACTTCCCCTGTTAACTTTCATCTTCGTCGTTCCATTAATATTTATTTAAGAGTGTTTGTCGTGGGAAAGGGAACAGTGAAGACCATCTTGGTTGTTTACAGGGGTCCAGATAATAGCGCGAGGCCAGTGTCCTGCAGGTCGAAACTCAAAAGTCTTGCAAGCTACCGTTCCGCGAGCGCCAACATGTTGGACTTGGAAAAAAAAACGCGTTTCTGGCTCTCAGACCATCTACTTTCCAAATTGCTTTAAATGCATGAGAGGATCACCATTTATGAAACGTGATCCAAATCGGTCGCGAAATCTTCTCTCTGTAATTTAATTGATAAGTTCGTAAGTCCCCGTGAGTCGAAGGAGTGAGTGAGTGAGTCGAGGAGAGAGAGAGAGAGAGGGGCCGGCATTTCTCGACATCACTCGAGTGTCTCCGGGAATCCGCCTCCGTGCTCTGAATCTTTTCCAAACGCTCACCCTCTCCGCTGGAAGAGTGCTGCTCGTGAGGGCGCAAGGTTGGGCGTAAGACCGCGAGGGAAGGGAGGAAACGCTTAAAATACAAGAACCGTCTCCATCGCTCTCGATAATTCAACGAGACCACCTCCAATCAGTCTCGGGGGAGACCTGGGTGATTTTCTCAGGTAAGAAAAAAAAAGAGTTTTATTTATTTATATATAAATTTTTTGTGCAGCCGTAAAGCCTGGTTTGCGCACTGTTATAAGTAGGCTACTGTCCTCTTATTCGATTAAAGAGAGCGTAAAGGGTTAAATTCTGCAGCCTTTTTAGACATGTCTAGGAATTTTCCGACCAAAAGAAGGGAAACATCATTTGTTACGGTCCTCACCGGATGAAAATAAATAGGGCTAACGAGACTATGTATTCAAAAACAGCCGTCAAAACGCCGTTAAAATTACTAAGAGGTTTTAACACAGAGATGGTGACACAAGCCGGAGAAACGATACACACACTCAATTATTCATAGCGGCATTTTGCGCACTCAGCTCCCAAAAAAAAGAGACTGAAAGAATCACGTCATATTTGTTAATGGCAGTGGTGACATCGGGATTTTGGGGTTAGACGGCCTTTTAATTTCTGCTGACTGGAAATAGTAGCTTAGACATTGCAGGTATACTCTCTGCAAGTAGACGTTGCAGATGCATGCACGCGCCAGGTTTCGCGCGATACACCGATGCGTTAAAAAATATCATTAGTCTTGAAGTTTAGCATCTTGTCACACAGAATCCGTTTGTGATCCAACAAAATCGCTTTGCCTGCACACATATGTCGAACCGGCTGGGCCAATCCGACTGCTGAATGACTGCCCAGTAATGACCCAGAGTGTGGGCGAGCGCGCCCAGTGTGACCAACCGAGGAATTTCACAGCATTGGCATTATTTTTGTGGAAAAACACAAGGTTAACACACACACGCGCACACACACACACACACACACACACACACACACACACACAAACACACACATAAAGCTGTGTTTGAGAATTTCGATCGCCCCCGCTATTGGCCATATGATGTCATGTCACAGAACATGTGGGTAATTACACACAATACACAGTGTCGCCCTCCTCTCATCTCCTCTCCTCTCCATCTGTCCGTCCTCTCTCTCCTCTCCTCTCCTCTCCTCTCCTCTCCTCTCCTCTCCTCTCCATCTGTCCGTCCTCTCCTCTCCTCTCCTCTCCTCTCCTCTCCTCTCCTCTCCATCTTCTGTCATCTTCCTTGGACCCACTATATGTTGCGGTTTCGCAGCCAGTTTAACGTATTCTACACCGATATGCTGGCTGGGTGCCATCCCGGCACTTGACCGATTCTTTTGAGCTAGAGGAGCCACCCTCAGTGTTTTTTTTTTTCTTTTCTTTTCTTAGAGACCCGTATTCACCATTTTACTGCGCCCCGTCTGAACTGGGCCAAATGAAACCCGGTGCCCCGTAACGTCCACAAATATCATTGTTCTGCCTACTCTAGATTAGCATTCAGCCTTACGCAGATTTGGCATGATCTTGGCTGTAAGGTTATTGAATTTGTAATACCATTTTAATTACATTTTTCATACTCATATACCTGATTTTTTTTTTTTTTGACGTTCTGCTCGGAAGGTCGTGTCTCGTGAAATCGGTAGTTATTGGTTGTTCTGATTCTGCCGTTATGACCGTTAAGGGAAATATTTGCCGTTAGATTGAGGAGTATTTGGGCAGTTAGACTCTCCGCAGATGAACCAGGGTTTACTTATCAGAGATTCACATCCTTACAAACTCAGTCTGCGTTAGGATATGAGACTCTCTCTCTCTCTCCCCCCTTCTGTGTGTGTGTGTGTGTGTGTGTGTGTGTGTGAGTGAGAGAGAGAGAGAGTACACTCCTTGTCAGTTCTCTGTTATTTGTCAAGAGAGAGAATAAAAGATGCAGTCACGAAGAAAGAGGGAGAAAACAAGATGAAAAAAGAAAGAGAGTAAGAGAGAGAGAGAGAGAGAGAGAGCAGTAGCACAGCCCCTGTCACTTCTCTTTTCTTTCTTTGGAGAAAGAGAGATATATTAATTAGAGAGAGGAAGAAACAGAGAGAGAGAAATTGTAACCCGTGTCATCTGGTTGTCAGCCTGTTGTTTGGGTCGGGTGTGTAATTAGAAACAGTGAGAATGGAGCTGTGATATTTACGGGGGTGAAATTAGGGTATGGTAAACTCTGCCAGCAGACCGCGTCTTCACCCTGCCTCACTGGTCATCACCTCTATAGATTTATGATCGCCCGATATTTTAGGAACGTGTAGGGGTCTGAAGGTCGGTTACCTTGGTTACCATGTCACCGTGCATTTTGGACTATTATGGGATGCATCGTCATTGTTATGTAAGCAACAGAGGGGAGTTCACAGGGGACATTAGAGCAAGAGAGAGATGGAAGCTGTAGTGTTTGTGTCAGGGCGGCTGAGAGAGAGAGAGGATGTCTGTGTGTGTGTGTGTGTGTGTGTGTGTGTCCTGAGGATCATTCTACTCTAATGGCATGGAACAGAAATGTGACAATATGTGTCTAAAACTGTGGATTTTTTTAATAGGATTTGTATCATATTGGCAGTCATTGCTTCATTACAAAGAGCTTTCCTTTTTAATGATGTTACTAACACTCTGCCTTCGTGTGTGTGCGTGTGCGCGCGCGCGTGCGTGTGTGTGTGTTTGAGGATTAACACAGCATGGTCTCGGAAAAACCTACGGGGAGAGAGAGAGAGTGAGAGAGAGAGAGAGATGCCATATGAGGTCTGATGTCATTATCTGTAGATATGATGTCTAACGTGTGTTAGAGAGAGATGCCATATGAGGTCTGATGTCATTATCTGTAGATATGATGTCTAACGTGTGTTAGAGAGAGATGCCCTATGAGGTCTGATGTCATTATCTGTAGATATGATGTCTAACGTGTGTTAGAGAGAGATGAGGTGTGAGGTCTGATGTCATTATCTGTAGATATGATGTCTAACGTGTGTTAGAGAGAGATGCCATATGAGGTCTGATGTCATTATCTGTAGATATGATGTCTAACGTGTGTTAGAGAGAGATGCCGTATGAGGTCTGATGTCATTATCTGTAGATATGATGTCTAACGTTTGTTAGAGAGTGGCCATATGAGGTCTGATGTCGTTATCTGTAGATATGATGTCTAACGTGTGTTTTCTGAGGTTCACTCCCACAGTTTTCTTTTTTAGACCAAATACAAACTCAGAATTCAGAATTTGAGAAGCTTCAGAACTCACAGATCAGACATCAGTGTTCTAATAGTCTTGACTGTCATTCTCTCTCTGATTCTGCTGTAAACATAAAACTCCCCACAACCACTGTGGCCTTACTCCGGCCTTGGAACGACTATAGGTTAAAGTGCAGAGGTCAGACAGATAAAGATTCTGTGTGTGTGTGTGTGTGTGTGTGTGTGTGTGTGTGTGTGTGTGTGTGTGTGGGCATGTTTTGGTGTCTTTCTGGGGACCAGTAAGTCTCCAGTAAAATAGCATAATCTGACAAAAAGTGCCTGGTGGAGACCAAATGCTGGTCCTCACTCAGAGAACAATGGTTTCTTTCTAAACTATACTGTTGTTACTGATAAAACTAAAAGTGTCAAAACATTTCTTTGGTTAAGGTTAAGGTCAGGGGTTAGGGTTAGGGATAGGTTAATATTCTTTAGTTACAGGATAATGGGAGTCAATGGGAAGTCCTCACAAGGATATCAAAACAAATGTGTGTGTGTGTGTGTGTGTTTGCCTGCGTGTGTGTTTAATCCAGTGATTCTCGACTCCAGTCCTGGGGGGGGCCACTGTCCTGCGCGTCTCTGTTTGAACTCTTCATTGTCACAGTTAACTGAGCTAATCGAGGGCTTGAGGATTAATTGATCAGTGGGACCAGGTGTGTCAGTCCTGAGTTAAAACAAAGACATGCAGGACAGTGGAATCCCAGGACTGCAGTTGAGAATCACTGGTTTAATCTAGAAATCTTAAAATGATTAAAAGGATTCAGTGTAGACACAGTGCCACAAACACACACACACACACACACACACACACACACGCTTTCTCACTCTTTTTCTCGCTCTCACACACATACACAAATACCACATCCATGTGTACTCAAACACCACTACACGATGAAGAACCTGACGTGGGCTTTGATCCAGACCACAGACCAATGATTCATCATCCACATGAAGACCAAGGGACCAGTGACCAGTGGTCACAGCCCTCAGACTGTCTGAGATTATCCGTCAACTCATCTTCATCTTCATCTTCATCTTCATCTTCATCTGTCCAGTCTTCCTCTGGAGACCTTCACTCACACACACCTTTGGAGAAGTGAGGACCAGCCAAAATGTCCCCACCTTCCCAAAATGTCCTCACCTTCCCAAAATGTCCTCACCTTCCCAAAATGTCCCCACCTTCCCAAAATGTCCTCGCCTTCCCAAAATGTCCTCGCCTTCCCAAAATGTCCCTACCTTCCCAAAATGTCCCCACCTTCCCAAAATGTCCCCACCTTCACAAAATGTCCCCGCCTTCCCAAAATGTCCCCACCTTCCCAACATGTCCTCACCTTCCTAACATGTCCTCACTCCCAAGATCTAAAACTCAAACTGGTCCTCACAAGGATAGCTGTATAAGTACACACACACACATACACAGACACACACACAGACACACACACGCACGCACACACACACAAACACACACACACGCACACACGCACACACACACACGCACACACACACACACAGACATGTACACAGCTTTGTTGTCATTACCCTCATATTTGAATGTATTAGTATAACAAACAGTTTTGTGTGTCTGGGGGGGTGAGACAATGTGTGTGTGTGCGTGTGTGT
>NC_044503.1:41398013-41413013 GCF_902362185.1 Chanos chanos
GGATCTCTCTGGAAGATTCCATCTGCGTTCTAAAGGACCTGAAGGCCAGCGATGCTGGAATATTCCAAGTGACGGACCTGCAGGGGTTTTCTGTGTCCAACGTTCACCTGGATGTGGAATGTGAGTACAAGAGAGACCGACAGGAGAGGCCGCCAGGAGAGACCGCCAGGAGAGACTGACAGTAGAGACCGCCAGGAGAGACTGACAGTAGAGACCGCCAGGAGAGACTGACAGGAGAGACTGACAAGAGAGAAAGCAAAGGAGAGAGGAGAGGAAAGAGAGCCATAGATATTGAGTAGAAAATAGGGGTGGATGTCAGGAATAGAAAAAGAAATATTTAACATCTGGTCTGTTGTCAGGATGCATTTTACCTTTCATTCCCAGAGACTAAAGCGCTCTCTCTCTCTCTCTCTCTCTCTCTCTCTCTCTCTCTCTCTCTCTCTCTCTCTCTGTCTGTCAGCGTATAAGCTGCCTAACCTGTACGTGGCGATCATAGCCTTGGTGGCGTTGTTGGTGTTGTTGCTGCTGGTGTGTCTGCTCTCCTGTCTCGTGAAGGCACACAAACGTGCCGAGAAAAACCGAGCCATCGAGAAGATCGCCCAGAACGCGGGCAAAGAGGAGGGTGACACCTTCAGACA
The DNA here is from genome assembly GCF_902362185.1 of Chanos chanos. NCBI lineage: Eukaryota > Metazoa > Chordata > Actinopteri > Gonorynchiformes > Chanidae > Chanos > Chanos chanos. The sequence goes on from NC_044503.1 coordinate 41,398,652, forward strand.
GGTAACGGACCAACCCTTCAGACAGGTATCGCACAAAGGCACTCACAACACATTTGGACACGAAGGGATGGGGCAGGACAGATTTCAGACACTCTCTGAATGCCCTGTAGGAGTGACAGACACCTGCTGGGGATACTGATGATTCTCCGAGGTTTTGGAATACTTTACGTAAAAAACAACAGTTCATTGAGATAAGAACCGCGGCAAGGACACCAGCAGAATACTGACACTCTTAGAAACCCTGTCCTGACATTCTCTTAGTGCTGATTTTGTTCAGTGTAAAATACACTGAAGTTTCACGTTTCAGAGTTATCTGACATCTGTTAAAACTGAAAGTGCAACATGGCTCTCTAGAGGGCGCTGTTTCACACCGTTTAGATCAGTGTTGCGTTGAAAAGGTATGTGGTGTCAGAGGTCAATAGGGATGTTCTTTGGTGCCGAAAACGAATTCTTACAAGGTGCAGCGCTGGCCCAAAAAGTCAATACATGTTAAAACGCTGTCAGCATACTTGGCATCATCTTGAGTGTATTCGGGAATCGTGTGAAAAGTCATTTTATTGTCCATTTTCCCCCATCTGAAGGAGACGATTCCTCCATGTGGTTGTGTAGCAAATGACGGGCCACTGTGTACTCTGACTCCACTGTGGTTGCCTTTGTAATGCCCAGTAAGGATTTGGACTTGGGAAATGTCGAGGAACTTTGGATGCTTAGGATCCAGGGCTCTGAGAGCATTGATCAGTTCAGATACACATCAGATCCCAGTCTGCAGCCATTTTAAATTAAGATTATGTGAGTGTGAAGATAAAACATTGTGTTTGTGAAGTGATTTTAATGATACTCAGTTAACTGACGGAGTTCAAGCATATAACTGGTTCAAGGTTTCAAGGGTTCTCAAACAGTACTGAACAGATAACTGGTTCAAGGTTTCAAGGGTTCTCAAACAGTACTGAACAGATAACTGGTTCAAGGTTTCAAGGGTTCTCAAACAGTACTGAACAGATAACTGGTTCAGTGTTTCAAGGGTTCTCAAACAGTACTGAACAGATAACTGGTTCAGTGTTTCAAGGGTTCTCAAACTGTAGCAAACGGTACTGTTATTGTTCTGACAAACTCCACATTTCAATGCTTTAATGTGGTATGATGTCATACAGAAATACACTAGTTCCAGGTGAAACCTTGAGCATTAATTATGGGTAGGATAGATGTACTATAGATCTTTAGTTTAATCTACACTCGACGGAGTAAATGTAATCATGGGTATCGTGTAAAACAGCGCCCTCTAGAGAGTGGCCGTCACACTATGGGTGTTAATGGATATAAAGTGTACATGGTATCAACTCTGTAAAAACTGCCCAATAAGAAAATCAGTGCTGGCCAGTTTTTGTTGTCCCACACATACAGCCGTTCCCTGTGCACATTTACGGAGAGGAGAATCCCTCTCATCCCTGGCGGAGTCTCGGCATTCGGGCATTCTGTTTGTTCCTCGGCAGGTGGTCCAGGATGCTGTGACCCGACACACGGAAGAAACGACCCAGTCGCAGAAGGATGAGGTCACAGAGAAGTCTCAGAGCACAGAGGTCAGCATTAAGGTACGTGCCGGAGGAAACAGGACCAGAGCGGGTGGCCGTCTGTTTAAAGGAGTGTTGCTATTCTTTACTGTCTTTAGACTGAAGCTGTTTTTATCTTGACTTAAAGAAGCTTGTGGCAGAACTGCTTGTACTGATAGGTGGGCCAGCCCTCTTTTTTCAATGATTACCATGGAAATGTAGTAGGACGTATCTACACGGCCGTTCAAGGTGCCGCTCTAAGTGACATCTAAGTGTTTAAGTATTGGGTAGAACTTTTACTCTTGACCTCTCACATCTCAACCTCTGACCTTTCAGGGTCTTGAGGTGTCTAAAGAAGCAAGTGTGCATGAGAAGAATCTGGAAACCAGTGACTCTGGAGTGGGCTTCAACACTACTGCTCTCCCATTGGACAGTGATACGGACGCACCCAGCGTTGCAGTTCCAGACTCAGAAATTCTCAGCTCGTCGGCAGCTCCAGTGGCCAATCAAATCCCAGAGCCCCAACCAACTGTTACTTCAACTCCAAAACTGGCTTCAGCCCCCGAAACTAAACAAGCCCCCGAGCAAAAGTCTACCACTAGTCCAAAGCCTGCACCTGCTCCACCGGAACCCAAACCAACCCCAGCCTCAGCACCAGCTGCTGAGACCAAGCAAACAGGGACACCTGAAGCTAAACCAGCTGTAACCTCATCACCAGAGGCAAAAACAACCGTTTCACCGACACCAGAACCAAAACCAACCATAAGCCCTTCACCCGAGCCCAAACCAGCTGTGACCCCAACGCCTGATCCCAAACCGGCTGTGACCCCAACGCCTGAGCCCAAACCAGCTGTGACCCCAACGCCTGAGTCAAAACCTGCAACCACACCAACCCCTGACACCAAGCCTGCTGTTAGCCCAGCCCCCGAAACAAAACCAGCTGTTAGCCTGACACCTGAAAATAAACCATCAACTGAGACTGAAACACCTGTTACACCTACTCCTGAGGTCAAACCACCCCCAGTAGCGGCTACCGAATCCACCCCAGCTGTTAGCCCGACACCTCAGCCAAAATCAGTCTCTAGTCCAACCCCTGAGCCCAAGTCAGTGAGCACACCCACCCTTGACCCTAAACCAGTTACTACACCAACCCCTACAACCCCTGACACCAAAACACCTGTGACCCCCACCCCTGAGGTTAAACCAACCGTAGACCAGAGTTCTGACCCAAAGCCGACAACTAACGGCACTCCCGAAATGACACCAGACATTGGATCTTCATCTCCGATTTCCAGTGAAGCTCCAAAATCGACCCCTCCCAAAACCCCGGAGACCGGGATCAGCTCGATCAAAACCCCCCCTCCTGCGGAAGTGATCTCTGGTGGAGCTCCAGCTCCAGAGGCCACAGTGGCCTCAGCCCCGCCCAGCGATGGAGCCCTGACGTCGGGCACAGACGGACCTGCCAGCACTTGAGTTAAATGCCACACTCCAGTGCCTCTGTCTCTGAGGTACTCACCACCCAAAATCACAGCAGACAATCGAAAAACAGCCAACCAAACGACAGCCCGAAACTTAATCACTTCTGTAAGGGAAGTGGGACTTTTTTTTTTTTTTTTTGTAATGAAAAATCACTATTTTACTGCTCAGCTAATGCATCATAGCTTTGAGCGAGTCACTATCTAATTCACTCATGCTATTGATATTTAATCACTCTAAAGTACGACACAACATACTAATAACGTTAAGTCATGATAATATCAGCGCTAGATATACTGAATATTCATTTTAGGTTGAGATCAACTGTCACCTGTAATATGCAAACAAAATTAACATTTACTTGTTCGTGTTTGAAGAAGAGGATGGCACTGCATGCGAATACTAAAACGAAATTAATTAAAAATAAAATATTCAAATGTCCATATCCAGATGTCTTCGATTCCCGCCGTTATGGAGCGAGGGTCACGGAGAGCATTCAGTCAGACTCGCGTTGTGATTACACAACTGTTAACGTTTGATTCTTACCCGTCCCGTCCCGTCCTGCCTTACAGCAGTTCCATCACAGCGGCAGTCAGCAAGCCCCAGTTTTTTAAGTCAACTGTCAATAAACATCCCATGAGAAAATTCCTGATATTTCTTAGTAAATGCAGAATATCTCCACTGGTGGATGAACACTGGAGGCATAAGTGTAGTTTACAGATTCTTGTCTGATTCAACACCAGACCCACGCAACCAAAAACTGAAATGCTAACCTGTTTACCTGGACCATCCTGGAACTTTCGGGGACAAGACTGTTCGACAACTTCACGGTCTGAATGCTCTGAGATCGTCAGCATTTTGTTTTGGAACTTTGGAGCATTCTGAACTTTCTTAGAACACCAAAAAGCCCAAAGAACGCCGGTTCTGATAACTACAATTGTCTTCACGTCTCGGACACTAAACATCAACTTCTGTCATCTGCCTGGTGCATTCCACATGAAGGTATCTGGTAACTAAAAGCGTCATTGTTTTCCTGATGATGTGGCTAGCAGCTGAATCTTGTCCGTCGTGTAAAACATTACGATGCCAGCTCTAACACATTATGCTGCTCCTTGAACATTCCAGACTGCACGACAATCTGCCAATACTGGAGTGATTTCATGTGTGAGCTGGATGTATATTGCTCGCTGAATCTGAAATACATGGTGATTGTACACGGTTAACAGAACTATTAGTGATTGTACCACAGGAATCTAAATTTGCATGTATAGCTGAGGAGATGTGATTGTTACTGTATTGTTTTATGTTTTGACTGAAGGGATTGAGCACATTTTGATTAGCTTCCAAAGAAATGGGCATTTGAGATATTTCAATCTCTTCAAAGACAAAGCATGAGGCTTCAGATATCAGGCTTAAGATAAAAATAGCCCAGAGTCACCTAATTGTTTCTGGATTTTCCCGATGGTGTTCCCTTCTGTTTCACAGTGCCCTAGAATGTTTTAGAGATGAGTTTAGAACAAATCTGGATATTTCAGCTGTCTCCAAACACTCCAGATCACACATATAATTTTGGAACGAATCTACGTTGTTCTTATTTCGGTAGATTCAGAATGCTCTAGAATGTCCAGCATGTGATTCCGGAACGTCAAGTTGTTGTTCCAACTTTTCTTGCTCCCGAACCAATCCGCCGGCACATCTGACTTTGTCTCAGAGTGGGTCATTTATTCTAAATATACCGTAGATTGTTTTAGTAAAATCCTCTGATGTCACTGCCCTAGAGTTGTTTACTACAAAGAGATGCAGACAATTCCTGAAAAGTCCTGCCGACGCCCCCAAGTGCTGGCGATGTTTAAATCTAGAGCTCTGTATTAGAAAGGCCTTAAGGAATAGCGCAGCTACTTCTGGACCAGTGAGGGAAGAGAAGGTTGGTGGGTAGATTTTGCTGCAACTTAAGCGTTTACGATTCTCTCTACCTCACCATAGAAACCAACCAAGAATGATACATCTGCTTTACCACGTGAAAAAACAAAAACAACAACAACAACAACAAAAGAAGTCCTCTAAGATTTTATGCAGCTAAGCACAAAAAAATGACAATATGGGCTCTTTGGACCTTTCCAGAGTTTTTTTTTCTCAGATGAACCAGAACAATCAAAATGGAATCAGACGCTTGAAACGGTTTCGGACATGTAGCCTTGCTCTTCCTAAACCTTCCTTTAATATCAGTCCTCAGTGTTGAAACAAATTGAGATTTTAAAAAAAGCCATACCTGAGTAAATTTGTGCAGCAGCTCTCTGCTATAATGTAAATATTCCTTTCGCGGTTTTTACACCTTTCTCAGAGTGCCTGAGGTCGGCACAATAGTGATAAACAGAGATGATGTAGCAGACGTTGAATTCAGTAAACGACGTAGCATTAAAAGACGTTTCTCTTCCTCTCGCGAAAACTCAGCGTAAACTTCCGTGTTTAGCGCTGCACAGAGCCTAGTCCGTCATCTCTCTGGAGAGATCTAACCATTAGAGTATTACCTGCCCAGTCTGTAGGGACTGGGCCAGCCAGGAACGTTACCGTTTCAAACCGTCTCTGAATATTCGCAGAGGTCAAGGGCTTCAAAGGCAGAATAATGACCGCGAGAGCCCAAACCTCAGTCTTCTGGTTTCCGTGGGGATGACCTCGCCTAACCCCTATTGTTTATATATATGAGGGATCTCTGTGCTCTCTCTGCTAATAGTTGTCCACTTAAGCAATACTCAGTGCAGTGTTATGATGTTTAGACAAAGGCTCTCTCACACACGCCCACACACACACACACACACACCCACACACACACACACACACACACACACACACACACTTCTTACTGGTTTATAATGGGCCCTCTCTCCTGTATATCTGCATGTGTATAGCTAATAATTTGTCTTCCTGCCAAACTGAACTTTGCTTCTTGTGTAAAATGGTTGTTTGCCGTGTACAGTTTGAGGATGAATATGCTGACTGCCGTGCACAGTTGTTCATGAAAACCCCTTTTTAATTCTACATAGCCTCCCTACACATGACTGAACCCCCTACACGTGACTGAACCCTACATGTGACCGCTGCAGACAGAGACATCTGTCAGACCGTCACCGTCAAACTGTCTCCATCAAACTGTCTCCGTCAGCCACAGCTCCATCACAAAATTGGTCAAAAACATTATCAGCCTTAGGAACCATCATGGTAATTAAAACCTGTTAGAACCTGTAATGGAGATATGATATGAACTCATCTAGTTCCCCTTTGGTCCTGGCCTCTTATGAGTCAGGAATTGCAGAGCAGAAGTGCTGATCCAGGATCAGCATCTGTTGATCAGTACAGTTGCATATTATAAAAGGCAAAATAGTGATCCTAGATCAGCATTCCAAGTTGTCTTATATACGAACAGGAGCAGCGGGCTCTATGACAGGGTCACCTCAACCTAACAGCAGGGGGTGCCAGAGTTCACTTCAGCACATGTCAATCAACCACTTCACAGACTTCTGAAGGTTCTAATTCCAGAATATTCCGAATACTACAGAATGTTACGCATGTTCCAGAATATTCAGTGGTTATGAAGGTTTTAAGAATGATTACGTGCTCACCCCCGGTGGCGGTTATGATTCGGCAGAATTTCCTGCTATCGTTTTGGCCCGCGTATGACGAAAACTTTACGCAAACTTTACATATCTTACACGTGTTTTATGTCACTAACTGGTAAAAACTGAATTGAGATGCATGTAGCAATATCTCCAATACCCCACATGAGATTTAGAATACAGATTTACACATGGGACTACACGGGATTATCATTCAGATTTACACTGGGGATTATAATTCAGATTAGCATCTCTTTTCTAAAACTGTATTTGTGTATTCGTGTGTTTATGCTTGTCTGCCAGTTTGATTCTTGTATCTCAGTTTTGTATGTGTCTGTGTTTGTCACTTGTGAGTATGGATACGTGTGTGTGTGTGTGTGTGTGTGTGTGTGTGTGTGTGTGTGTGCGTGCCTGTGTGCACATGTGTCTGTGAGTTTATAGTGGAAAAGTCCACTGGATAAATGTAAATGTATTTTGCATTTTGTTTTACTCCCTGTTCATGTAGCTGTGTCCCACACTGACTGTAGATGTGTGTGTGTCTCTCACACCGACTGTAGATGTGTGTGTGTCTCTCACACCGACTGTAGATGTGTGTGTGTCTCTCGCACCGACTGTAGATGTGTGTGTGTCTCTCGCACTGGCTGTGTTGGATGTGACTGTGATTAGTATTAACTCAGTGTTGACGAGTTTCCTGAGTGCCGTTTACACTACAGACGACCGATAAACCTAATTAATAAACCTGATTATTAAACTTAATTGATAAAGTCCTACCTACACGTGTTCCTGTGTGACATTTCAAAGGGCTGGGTGCAGGGTGGGGGTGGTGTGGTGGGGTCGGTGGGGGGGTGGGGTCAGTTGGGGGGTGGGGGTTGTGACAAGGTCACTATAGCCACATCTGAAGTAAAGTAAAGAGAAGCTCTGTAGCATTCTGTCCTTTGGTAACTGTGGATTAAACCTTAAAGCCATGAAGTCTCTAGCGTGTGTTTATTCTGTGGTCTGAGGGTCGTGTGATTGTGTTTATCGTGGTAGCAGTGTTCAGTATGAGAGATGAAGAGTCATTGGTTTCCTCATCCTCTGGGGCTCAAGAGATTTGGCTGACGTCTGCAGTGAGAGAGACGAAATCCAGAACAGAGTGGGGGGGCAGGGGGGGCTGAGAGACGGAGAGGGAGAGAGAGATAGAGGGAGAGAAAGGGAGAGAGAGAGGGAGAAAGAGAGAAAGGGAGAGAGAGAGAGAGAGATAGAGAGAGAGGGAGAGAGAGAGAGATAGAAAGAGAGGGAGAGAGAAGGAGAGAGAGAGAAAGATAGAAAGAGAGAGGGAGAGAGAGAGAGATAGAAAGAGAGAGAGAGGGAGAGAGAGAGAGATAGAAAGAGAGAGAGAGGGGCAGACGCTTAGCTTGATTCCAGAGCTTTTTTCTCTCCTGATGCAGCCCTCATCACTGCCAGCATCTCTCACCCACGGTTCTATCCCTGCCAGGGCGGTCATGTGATCCCTGCCAGGGCGGTCATGTGATCCCTGCCAGGGCGGTCATGTGGTTTGGTTGGGCCACTGTCCTGGTCTGTGGTTCTTACCGTGTGATATTCTTTTAGATGACATAGGGATAAATAACATAAATGATATGGGTGCCAATAGGAGAATAGTGTGTTAGTAACATCACCAACCCAAGCCCTCAACAGAATCCCCATCTCTATCTGTCTGTCTGAGAACATATCCTCACATATACTCACACACACACACACACACACACACACACACAGTCTCCGTCTATCTGAGAACATATCCTCACATATACTCACACACACACACACACACACACACACACACAGTCTCTGTCTATCTGAGAACATATCCTCACATATACTCACACACACACACACACACACACACACACACACACACACACACACACAGTCTCCGTCTATCTGAGAACATATCTGTATTTAATTTAGAGTTTGTCTGTCTGGATATACATACATGAACATACATCCCCGCACACATAAAGGTGTGCTCACACACACATACGTAACCTCCCCGCCCCAACTCACATACACTCTCACACTCACAAATACATACGTGCGCACACACACACACACACACACACACACACACACACACACACGCACCCATATCTGACACATGCGATCTCTCTCTCACTCCAGGCAGTGTTGACATTTATATTATATATATATAAACACACACACACACACACACACACACACAGGACAAAGCAGAGAGTTTCCCCATGAAACCAGTCCATCGAGTGTGAGTACACACACACACACACACACACTCTGAGTCTCTCGGCGGTGTTGACATTCCCGGGGCGGGAGGTGAGAGGCTTGTGCTGCTGTGACTGTGATATTTTTACACAGGGTTAGAGGAGAAAAGCATGACCCTCTTCAGTCCCTCTATTCTTCTCTATTCTTCTCTCTCTCTCTCTCTCTCTCTTTCCCTCCTTCTCTTTACCTCCTTACCCAGTCACCCACCATTACAAACACCAAGCACTTTCCTCGCTCTCTTTTTTTTTTTTTTTTAATAAAGGTCATAGGTCAACCAAAATAGCAAAACAAAACGTGTCTTAAACAATGCCGTAACAATAGACATAAAAGTTCATTTGTGGAATCCAGCTACTGTCATCTCGGAGTTGGCTGCTAGGGGGCAGCTATTTCTCCAAAACACTTGCATCTCTGATTTACTAATAAATCTCTACACAGAAGAAGTTTCTGCTGTCAAAACAAATACACAAAAAGAAAAAAAAAAAAAGAAATGGCTAAATTTTGATAAATTGAGAATTAGCTGCACTCGTTTGTCCATTCTCTCTCTCTCTCTCTCTCTCTCTCTCTCAAAGTGAGGGGCGGAAGATGGAGAGAGGGGCAAGATTTTTCCCCTCGTCCGTGTCGCAGGGGTTGTAAAACGGAAACAGCGGCACGAGCACGGCTCCCAGGGAGAACGCGTAGATGGTTGTCATGGTGACGGCGTTGTAGAACGACACCTCCTCCTTGTCGCAGTCCAGGAACACGCCGAGGCGGGCGGGGAGGAGGGAGCAGCGGACGGGCGTGGCTTTGGGGTGGGTGGAGGCTTGCAGGGCCCCGTCTTTGAGCGACAGCGTCCACAGCCCGTCCTCCGTGGAACAGAACTTCATCTCGCCGCGGTGCACGTCCGCTCTGGCCACGCCCACTCGCCAGGCCGTCTTCCCGCCCACCTCCACCTCCCAGTAATGTCTCCCGGTGCTGAACCCCTCCCTTCCCATGAGGCAGTAGTAGTAGTGGAAACGCCGAGGATTGGCCTCCACAGTGTTCTCCGTCTCCTCTTTCTCCTCAGGCTCCGGGATCTCCTCTTTCTCCTCAGGCTCCGGGATCTCCTCTTTCTCCTCGAACCAGACGGACGTGCCGGACGGAGACACGGTGAGGAGCGGGTGGGCCGTCTCTGGGTCAAAGGTCAAGCTCGAAATGTCTGTGAAGAAATGTCTGTCAGTCAACGTCAGTCAATCCCAGTGAAAACGAATCAGTTCCAGTCGAGCTAATCTAGAGCAATCATCGGTCAATTAAACCAAGCAGTCACAACGTGACCAGAAATCAAGGTTGAACCGAATAGATTCCATTAGCAGCTGAGTATCGTTGATGTCATGACATATAAAATTAAGGTTTGCCTGTAAGAAAATCTTTTCAGCACATAAAAACTTATAAGTTGGGACAAAGTTCAGTTTTAAGCGTGTCAAAGATACAAATATCAACATTAATGTAATTCTTCTGATATATCGGTCCCAGTTGAAGGGCAGCTAAAATGTGTTTTGACAATGTCGAATTCAGTATTTGACATTAGCCATGAATCTCAATATGACGGTTTTCAGTCAGGAAAAGGGAAATTTTTTGTCTTTTAACTGCAGGAAATCAGCCCTTTAAAAACAAGTGTCGTCCATGGGTTTTTCAGTGATATGAAAGTCAGTCTTCTGGCAAATTCTGTGCTCCAGTGAGGTCCTACATTATATATATATATATATATACACACACAAAAACACACACACACACACACACACACACACATATGCATGCATATAAAACAAACATATTTGATGAAAAGATATTCCCTGATATTCCCTGATATTCCCTGATATCCCCTTCAGCATATGAGTAAAATTCCGAATTTCATTTCATTTCGATTTAATATGAAACTAAAAACTTGGATAAAAAGAATTTTTTTTAGAGTATGTTTCTGAAAGGTCTGAAAGACTGTGTTTCTAAAATACATTTTCAGTATTTCAGAATGAAGTGAATGTGTTGTGTTCTAGTGAAAAAGCATTTTCAGTGTTTCAGAATGTAGTGAATGTGTTGTGTTCTAGTGAAAAAACATTTTCAGTATTTCAGAGTGAAGTGAATGTGTTGTGTTCTGGAGAAAAAACATTTTCAGTATTTCAGAGTGCAGTGAATGCGTTGAGTTCTAGTAAAAAACATTTTCAGTATTTCAGAATGTAGTGAATGTGTTGTGTTCTAGTGAAAGTCAGTACTTGGGTAAAGACACGCCTTCATGTGTTTCCAGATGCGATACTGAATCGGTCCCACAAACCGACTGGAAAGAATCTCACATTCAACTGGTGCAGGAGGAATGAAGCCCACCTCACATCTATGAGACAGAGAGAGAGAGAGAGAAAGAGAGAGAGAGAAAGAGAGAGAGAGAGAGAGAGAGAGAGAATCAGACATGGTGAAGGAGACAGAAGGAGAGAGAGATGGACAGAGAAGAAGAGGGAAAAAAAGAGAATGACATAAGTTCAAAGAAGGCAGAACAATGAAAAAGACAAAACAATACGAATGTGAATATCCAGATACCTGCCTTTTCAGTAAATCTTTAATTTCCTGCGGGAACAAAGAAAAGGTATTTTTCAGTTGTTTTTTTTTAAAGAATAATATTAATATCAACATATTCAGTAAATCAGTCAAGATCACTAACTCAATATCCGTTCACACCTGTTATATAATACAGATTGTTTGTGTGGTTAGCAGTTACCTCTGTCTGCTGACTCAGTGTCATGTAACATCTAGAATGTTCTGTGGATGCTTTCCAAACCTCCCTCTCTCCTGTCTTACCTCATCTCATTCACGTCAGGACAGATAGAGGATATTACTATTACTGAGTGCACTATTCAATATTACTGACCAAAACACTGCAAGACCTGAAAGATTCTGAGGGTTCTAGAACACTTGGAGAGTTCTCCTGAACGTTCTAGAGTGCTTGGAGAGTTCTACCATCTGAGTGCCAGGCAACACAAGCGCTCACAGAGAAAACTTAGTAACAGATTTGGGACAGAGCCAAGCACAAATTAATGAGAAATTTACTGCTGAAAACTGTTAATGGTAGATTTCATATGATTTACGTTTTACTGTTTCTATAATCCACTCTTGGAGGAGTAAATGAAATAAAGGAATCAGTGCACAACAGGAAAGTCCCATATGACAGTTCTAGTTTTTCAAAGAGAAATGTGAAAAAAGGTAAAATAACTTTTTAAAATTAACTGACACTCACAAATGTGTCCACAGAAAAACTGGTTCATGTTATGTAAAGCTGTATGAGTGTTTTAAATATAATACTTGTTTCTTGTAAATGAATATATATATATATATATATATATATATATATATATGTGTGTGTGTGTGTGTGTGTTAGATACAGTGTTACCACGGTGTACAGTTGAATAAATGTAGCATATCATATGAGTATTGAATGATATTAAAAATCTTGTTAGTGTACAGTAAAAGCGATATATGAGTGTGTTATTGTAAATTCTCACTCTGAACAGTTTGCTGTTCAGTAAAAGTGATGTATGAATGTGTTATTGTAAATTCTCACTCTGAACAGTTTGCTGTTCAGTAAAAGTGATGTATGAGTGTGTTATTGTAAATTCTCACTCTGAACAGTTTGCTGTTCAGTAAAAGCGATGTATGAGTGTGTTATTGTAAGTTCTCACTCTGAACAGTTTGCTGTTCAGTAAAAGCGATGTATGAGTGTGTTATTGTAAATTCTCACTCTGAACAGTTTGCTGTTCAGTAAAAGCGATGTATGAGTGTGTTATTGTAAATTCTCACTCTGAACAGTTTGCTGTTCAGTAAAAGCGATGTATGAGTGTGTTATTGTAAATTCTCTCTCTGAACAGTTTGCTGTTCAGTAAAAGTGATGTATGAGTGTGTTACTGTAAATTCTCACTCTGAACAGTTTGCTGTTCAGTAAAAGCGATGTATGAGTGTGTTATTGTAAGTTCTCACTCTGAACAGTTTGCTGTTCAGTAAAAGTGATGTATGAGTGTGTTACTGTAAATTCTCACTCTGAACAGTTTGCTGTTCAGTAAAAGTGATGAATGAGTGTGTTATTGTAAATTCTCACTCTGAACAGTTTGCTGTTCAGTAAAAGCGATGTATGAGTGTGTTATTGTAAATTCTCACTCTGAACAGTTTGCTGTTCAGTAAAAGCGATGTATGAGTGTGTTATTGTAAATTCTCACTCTGAACAGTTTGGGACTGTCCTCTTCCCTCAGTTTGCTGTTGAGTGTCTCGATAGCTCTCTCCAGATCTCTGCCTTGCATTGCGATCTTTTTCTCTCTCTCTTTTAACACTTTCATTCTTCTCTCTTTCTCCCTCCTCAGTCGCTCCAGATCCTGATCCTCCTCTTCCTCCAGGAAGCGGTGAAGGTTCCGGAATTCTGCTCTTACTTCCCGCTCTAAGGCCTCAAACTGATCCTGTAGGATTGTGGGAAAAAAAGAGGAAAAAGAGGAACATTCTTTCTTGTTTTTTTTTTTTTGTTTTTGTTTCACTTTTTCTTTCCATGAAAACATGGGACATTAAAAAACAAAACAAAACCTAAAACCCAAATCTCAGGTCTGGAACTCCTATGGGATTTAATTCTCTTTAAAATCTGGAATGTTGTTATCATAACATTCTTTTTAAAGATTTTCCCATTTTCGGTCCCTGCCTGACAGGGACAGAGTTAGATTTTACTGTGTTGAAAATGTAGTGTTGTTGTTCTGTGGGAAATGGTGATGCAACAGCATAAAGCACAGACCTCCACTTCCAAAGCCTCCACGAACGTGTCCCTCTCCGCCTCATAACACTCATCAATCTCATGTTTTATCCTCTTAATGGCCTGGATGAGCTTCTCCTGAAACACACACACACACACACACACACACATAGAGGAACGCACACACATAGTCACAGATACATACAAACACATAGTCACAGCCACACACAAACACACATACAGACACATACAAATGTACGTACACAGAAAAACACACACACACATGCCCAGTCACACAAACACACAAGTGTTACCCGGTGTAAGGGTTGTACTTATCTAATAACAATGGAAAAAAACAGACAAGCATAATGAGTCCTGTTTTAATTAAAGTTATTAATATCATAGTCATTTTATTTTTAGCATCATGTCTTAATCATATTTATCCAGCCGATCGTTCAAAGTAACTGGGATATTAAGAATCCTTTTTTTTTTTTTTTTTCATTTTATTCACATAAACATGTCCTGAGAGTCTTAGTGTGTGTGTGTGTGTGTGTGTGTGTGTGTGTCTCAGAATGATCTGGTGCAGTCTCTGAGCTGGTGAGTCACGTCTGTTCTGAGGGAACCGTCCGTGGTTGCTACGCGGCGATAGTAACTCTTACCTTTGAGTCATTTAGGAGAGATTTGTTACAGTTGTTGTTTGTGTCCTTCATATGATTGTTGTACAT
>NC_044503.1:41423013-41428013 GCF_902362185.1 Chanos chanos
TCGGCGCATCTTCTCTGCGATCTTCTACCTCCTCTCCACCTCCCTATGGCTCCTCTCCACCCCTCTCCATCTGCTCCTCTCCACCCTGGCTCAGCTACCAGGGTGGGTGATCTCCGAACTTCAGCAGCACCTGGTCCTGCTTGCAGGGTTGCCTGTCGACATTTTCTTGCTCTTCCAGAACCTGTTGTGCGACATGGTGTGGGGCGTGTCCTGCGCTCTGGGTGTTGTAACCGGAGTTTTGGGGGCGGGTGTCAGCACGCTGTACTCTGGCTGCAGCCCCCTGGCCGAAACCCTTCTGACCTCCTGCCAAACCGGAGTGGCGGGCGTCGGCACTCTGGCGGGAGACGGCGTGGACATCCTGGGAGGAGTGGCTGGAGGCGTGTGGGGTGTGGTTGGGATGGTGGGCGGTACTATATGGGAGTTGGGGGCGGGGTTTATAGGCACAGTCCTGACTGAGTTTGGACAGCAAGCGTGGGTAATTGGGGAAGGGTTTGGTAAACTGGTATGGAGAGGGAGCAAGGGGGCGGGACATATAGTTCAGCTGGTGGGCGGAGCCATATGCGGAGTATTCGGGAATACGGTAGAGAATATAATGGAGGCTTTTGGAGGGGAGTGAGAGAGAGAGAGAGAGAGAGAAAGAACAAATAATGAACAAAAGAGAGAAGCCGCTTAGAAGTGCAATGAACTGTGCGCGTGTGTGTGTGTGTTTGGCTGTGTGTGTGTATTTTGAGACCAGAGCAGACATGCATGTGCATGTTTGTGTACTTCAGAGCATGATTTAAATAATATGTCAGAAACACCATAAATGCTACTGCTATAAACTCTGTGCGTGAGTGTGTGCGTGTGTGTGTGTGTGTGCGTGTGTGTGTCCGTGTGTGACAAGACCATGATTGTCTCAGACGAGACCAGGGCCGTAACACCGTGTTTCCCCAGTCCTGACCCTGGAGACTCACAGCCTGGGTCAACCCCTCCCCCCAGTCTGACACACACTGATTCAATCCATTCACATTCTGAGTCCGGTCCGGTCCAGGCTGACACACACTGATTCAATCCATTCACATTCTGAGTCCGGTCCGGTCCAGGCTGACACACACTGATTCAGTTGGTCCGTTCACACTCTGAGTCCGGTCCGGTCCAGGCTGACACACACTGATTCAGTTGGTCCGTTCACATTCTGAGTCCGGTCCGGTCCAGTCTGAGTCAGGGCAGTGACGGCTGAGAGAGAGAGAGAGAGAGCACAGAGCAGCGAACCTACAGAAACAGCATGGGGAAACACACGTCAGGATCCAGTCATCTTCATCGTCATCATCGTCGACTTGTCAGAGCAACGAGGACAACTGAGCTGAAACACGGCCTCGTCACGATGGAGATCTTCATCATCGCCCCAGCGTCTTCATCCCCGTTGTCTTCATCGCCGTCACTGTCGTCCTCATCAGTTCTTCCCCGGCTGTTTGGTTACTCATAGTTTACCTCTTAAAAATCTGAACTGGACCTTCTCTCTCTCTCTCTCTCTCTCTCTCTCTCTCTTTCTCTTCTCTTCTTTTTCTGAAAGTCAAAAATTATATTGCTAATTCAGACATACAACCAACGCTTTAGTGTCATTACAAAAACAGTGGGCGTGAGCACCCTCTAGAGAGTACTTGTGGTAATGCAGGTGGTTCTGAACTGTAACCGTGACGACTGTATTGAATCCTGTATCACACACACACACACACCTGCAGTCTGTCATTACGCTCATCCTCAGGTGTGCTGAAGCTGATTGTTGTGCTCACGTGTGTGTGCTCAGTCATTCAGGTGTTTAACTACACACAGACTGATGTGCCCAAGTGCTGGATTCCAAATCAGTGTGTATGTTTACCCTGGGATGGTCACCATAGCAACCATGCCACCCTCACCTGGCTCTGATGGGGCTGTTAGCGGCAAACACAAAACTAGTACACAGACCGGCACTGAACTGGTATCCATACTGGTACTGGGCTGCATGTTACAGCTGGTATGTAATCTGCTATTAGACTGGTATTTGAGCTGTTCAATAACCTGGTTTTAAAACTGGTTCAAACTGGCTCAGACACACTGGGTTTGTGTGATTGTGTGTAGAAGTGTGGGCAGAGATGTCAGACTCCTGAATGTGTGTGTGCGTGTGTGAGATGTGTGTGTATGTCCTGACAGAGACGGCCATTCATGTCTAAATAAAGAATGATTTATTTCCTCATCTTTCGTCTCATGCTGTGTATTGTTTCATTTTAAGAATTTGTGTTTTACATTTGTAACCGGTAGACTGTAATTCTCTTTCACTTTTATTCACTGTATTAACCAGTCAACAGTGCAATGCATTATGCACACAATACAGTGCAGTACACAGTATGAAGTGGAGAACAGTGTTTCACCATGATCGTTGCTATGGTGATATGAATAGACAGCACATAGCAACGGTGGTACAGGTGTTCACTTCTCTCTCTCCCTCAATAGAGAACAAGAAAAATAAAAAATGCAACAAAACTGAACGACCCATCGCACAAATAACGAATAATAATTCATTTAGTTTGGGCTGCACACGTCCACATCAGTGTTATCTCACGGACAAAAGACGGTAAACAGAAAACACGAGGAACAGGAAAAACCAGGCGATTAAAACGTATCACTCAAAGCAGCACGTCGCTCTGACATATAAACAATGCTATTAAAAAAAATCTATTACTATTTAATGCTTTTAAACAATACTTTTAAACAATGCCATTAGAAAAGCAGTTCCTAATACGGCAGCATGTAACCCTGGAACTACGTTTATATGCTAATTCGTACTACACAAATCATTATGGTAAAGACAGTTTACAATTAAAAGAGTTTGTTTAAAAAAACAAAAAAAAAGGCTCTGTCGCCAAAGTTGCGTCAGACAGCGGTCCTTCTTTACGCCAGATCAGTACGCTTTACGGCAGCTCCGAGAAGGCGTTCGTCGGTGCGGCTTGTGTGCATGTGTGTCTAAGCTGACGTTCCCTTCTCTCACTCTCAACCCGCTTTAAAGGTGAGTTACACGCGTTTCTGCGGCACTGCGCAAAAACACAGATTAAGTTCTATTTACGCATCCAGGTTCACATATACGATCTCAGACGGTGAGTTTTAAAAGCTTTTCTCCTGTGAACAACTGTTAAGTTTTTGTCGGCTTTCCTCAATGAATCAGGAGCATGGCTGCTTTAGCCTATTAGCTTTGGCATTGAATTATACTTAAAACCTATAGAATTTACTATAAGAAAAGAAATAAACCTAGTCGCACGGCTGTTGTCGAGTGAGAAACACCCCCAGTTCTCTCCTAACCTCTGTCCTGATAGTCGCCGGTTGTAGCTTTAATAGAGGAAGTTACAGTTCTGCTGTGAGATAAGTTAATGTGTACTTGTCAGAAGGCACTCCGTGTGGAGTTTAACGGACTTGGGCATCTTAAGTGTTTGTGTTGCAGCTTGGTGAGTTTTTGAGTCGTAAAAACTGAGCATAATGACACATTTTGATAAGCTAATTTGAGTCGTAAATGAATCAGGGGCGTAGAGGCATTTTTACGTTACACTTACAAACTTTTATTTTTTATTTAAGATTATAATCATGTTAAATATTTCCTCTTGGTAGTCAAGCGGAAAACTATGTGGTGTTAAAAAAACCCCCAAAACAAAACAAAACCAGTTTTCTTGTCCACCTGACTCTCACACCTCCTCCTCCTCCCTTTCTCTCTCTGTTGGTTTCTCTTTCATTATCTCTCTCTTCCAGAGATGGATACTCTCTATGTCTCGTCACACCCCGAGGACTTTCGGAGTCTGCTGGCTCTGATCGCGGCTGAATACGCCTCTGCCTCTCCGCGGGCTCTCGCACAAGACCCACCGGCCCAGGTGGCCAAATCCCGCCCGGCGCTGGTCCTGGGAGGAAACGGTGAGGTTCTGACCGGTGCCAGTGCCGTGAGCTGGTACCTGGCGTCGTCAGGGAAGCGGGCGGGCGGGAGCCCTCGGGAGGAGAGCGAAGTGTGGCAGTGGTTGAGCTTCGCCGAAAACGAGCTGACGCCAGTCGCATGTGCCGTGGCTTTTCCCCTGCTGGGCGTGATGGGAGTGGACAAGAAGGTATGTGTGTGTGTGTGTGTGTTATGCCAGTCAGGCTGCTCTTTTGATTGTTCTATATAATCAGTGTATCTGAGTTGGGAACTAAATTCCATATAAGGACGTTTGACCTGTCTCTCCGTGTTGAATATCAAATGCGATTGGGTCTTTTTTTTTTTCATCCTGTGTCCTCTGAACCCACCTTCTTCACGCAGGGATAGATTAGGTGCACAGTGAGCTCTGATTGGTCAAACGGGTTGTCAGTCTAATACTAATTCCATGGACCGGTTTCCCTGTTGTTTCAGCTGCAGCAGAGTTCTCGAGCAGAGCTCCTGCGCGTTCTGAAGGCTCTAGACAAGGCTCTAGAACCGCGGACGTTCCTCGTTGGGGAGAGCCTGACTCTGGCGGACATGGCTGTTGCCATGGCAGCACTGTTGCCGTTTAAATATGTGAGTGTTTGTGCGACAACATCACGTGCTATAGACCTCAAAGGAAATTCAGTTCATTCACTTTGACTGAGTTTATTAATTAAGTTGAATGTTCCTCTCTCTGCCTCTCTCAGGTATTGGAGCCAGCAGACAGGCAGTCTCTGGTGAATGTGAACAGGTGGTTTGTGACATGTATAAATCAGCCACAGTTCCTCAAAGTATTGGGTCAGATCGCACTGTGTGAGAAAATGGTTCCTGTTACCCCCAAATCCAGCACTTCCCCAAACACACCCACATCTGCTACAACTGCCCCAGCCAATGCTGCTGCTCCCAACGGTGAGGACGCGCCTGTGTGTGTGTGTGTGAGTGTGTGTGTGAGTGAGTTAGGCGTGTTTGTCTTAGACCGTGTTCTAACAGGGTCTAGTCTATTACAGGTTTACCATCCCTTTTGATTCTTGTTTGTGATTGGTTGGTTGGTTGCGCTGCTTAGTGGTGTTTT